>NC_092848.1:1007266-1090168 GCF_039878825.1 Excalfactoria chinensis | reverse complement strand
TCCAACTCCATTATTTCTCATGCTGAAAAATAACACCCCCCCCAAAATAAAATAAAACAAACCTGAAGATGGCAACATAAAATCAAAGCCCCTAAATAGTGCCACGACATTCTTGGTTCTGCATGGAGTCCATGGGGCTCTGAGCCCCCCCCCCTCTAACAAAGCCCCCCCCCTCCCCATCCCCCAGCCAGGGGTCCCTTCCTGCTGTGCTTGGTGGGTGGGTGGGAACGTTGGAGCCTCTTCTCTCCTTGGAAGCAGAGCTGCACCTTCAATGGGCCTCATCCCCACTGCAGCCCATGTTGGGCTACTGGATGGCATCACCCAATTCCTTAAGGGGGGGGGGGGGAATAAAAGAGATGGGAAAGGGATCAATTAATGCAGCTGTGCCATGAGAGAGCACAGAGCGAGCACAGGAAAGCAGCAGGAGCCTCACTGCCCCAATCCCAACCCCAAGAGAAAGCAGCGTAAAGGACAAAGCAACCCCTTTTGGTTTTAGGGGGGGGTCTCTGAGAGCACAACGTACCATCAGTTGATAGCAAGGAAGGCGAGGAGGCCCCGCTACGTGGAGGGTCAGCATCCTGCTTCTGTTTGGAGATGAGCTGAGCCTCCTTCAGCGACAGATACACCTCCTCCTGGGGGTCGTAGTAGTAGAACTTACGGATATAGGAGATAAGGGGCCTGGGGGGGGGGTGGAAATGGAAGGTGAGATTGAGGGGGGAGCAGAGACCAGAAATGCTCCTTCTTTCCCCCATCCCAACCATGGCAGCACACCTCACTGCTCAGCCTTGCCCACACAGCATCCCTCCTCCCATCCCTAAGGCCAAAGGAAGCAGCCCACCCCTCCCAGCTACTGGAGGGGGGGTTATAGGACCCCCCCCCCCCTATAGCTCCATAGTGACTCACTTGGGCAGCGGCAGCTCAGGGATGTGGTCGATCCGGACCAACTGCCTGATCCGAAAGCGACAAAGGTGCTGGAGAGATTTAACATTGCTGAACCTGGAGACGGATACAGGAGCTGGACGGGTGTTGGAGGGAGACCTTGATGGGGGGGGGGGGGTTAAAAAGCAAAAGGTAACATCAGGTGTCAAAGTGGTTTGCAAAGGAAGCACCAGTGCTTGCTTGGGAAGCAGAAGCTCCATGCAGTGCTACCTCCCCCCCCCCAAGCATCACTTTGCATTGAGATGCAACCAGGCTTCAGAAGGATGCAGAGCAAAGCCAAAAGGAGAGGCATGATGGGGGGGGGGGGGGTGTAGGCAGCACGTAGGCTCTGCTCTGCATTGGCAGGGTTCTGTTGAGGCATTACAAGAAAGCTGTGGGTTTGGGCAGCCACGAGGGCTGCTCATTCCTGGGGTCACGAGGCTGGGCACAAAGGGAGAGCAGAGCCATTGCCAACTCCCCCCCACGCAAGGAGCAGTGCCCTCCCTTATGACTTATGGGTAACAATTGAGCCCCAGAGCCCAAAGGGTGGGCAGCAGCACCAGGATCTCTTGGAGCTGGGCTCATTCACTGCATAAGGTTT
This sequence comes from Excalfactoria chinensis, assembly GCF_039878825.1. NCBI lineage: Eukaryota > Metazoa > Chordata > Aves > Galliformes > Phasianidae > Excalfactoria > Excalfactoria chinensis. Next base: position 1,088,649 of record NC_092848.1, on the reverse strand, counting down.
ATCCATCTTCACAGAAGGATTCAAAGCTGGTTATGCTCCAAACCCCCCCCTTCCCTCCACCCCCCCCCATCCTCCTGCTGGCTCATCTCTGAGGACAACAGAGTGAAAGGAGAAAAGGGGGGAAAGCTCTTCACACTCAGATGGGCTCAGAACTGCTGCGGGCAGCTCAGGAAGCTGGGAGCCAGCTTTAGAAAGAGCAAAGAACAGCCATCAATTGAAGGCTGGATTTCCAACCCCCCCCCCTTCACCACCATCACCATCCCATTCTGACTCTCCTACCAGAAAGGAATTCACCCCTGGGAGCCCAGCCAGCACAGCAGGGACACAGCATAGGGAATAGCCCCTCCTCGAGCAGCAGCACCACACTCATGGGCTCAATAGGGAGCTGCAGAACTCAGCATCCCCCCCTTCCCAACCCATAGGAAAGCTCTGGCAGCAGCACGGAGCATTACACCCAAGGATGGCTCTCAGAATGGCAAAGAGATGCTAAGAGATGTGCCCAGAGCCTTGGGGAGCACAAAGCCTTATTCTCAAGGGAAGAGATCTTAGATGCCTCCCAGGCCAAACACAGGATGCTCCCAACACGCTCCTGTCTGCACCTACAGCCCCTTGGACCCGGTGGGACGCTCACCTGGAACCCTGGATCGAAGGAAGTAGAGGAACTTCCCATTTTTGGAGTGCATGATGGCTCTCTTGATAAACTCCACCACGGATTGGCAGCGGTCTTCAAACTTGGGATGGCACCACAGGCTGAAGGTCCCTGCCAGCACAACAGAGGAGTTTCGCATCGCTGGAGATGCACACTCAGCCATAAGCTGGGTGACAGCCCCCAACCAGCACTGCAACCTCAAATAGGGCACGTTATGCTTTGAATGGCAAGCAAGAAGACTGCAGAGCAGGAAGGCAGGCCCCCTAGCTGCACGCAGATCCCTAACATAGGCTGAAGCTTCTGGCCAGGCCACTCTTCACGCATGCAAGCAGGCACTGCCTGCTTCTTGCACCAGGGAGCAGCACTCGTGTGCTACGGAGCTGCAGCCGAACCATTCAGCTTCAAATCACCATTCAAACACTGCAGCAGGGATGCAGGCAGCACCACGTGCAGCTGGAGCAAAGGGAAGGACACAGCTTTGGTTCTTAGAGCCACCCTCACCTCTGTAGTGCTCCATCCTGGTGTGGTGGGTGATGCCCTGTGACCTGAAGCTGAGGCTCAGGATGTAACGGGGGTCAGAACTGTCCCGCACCAGGAAGGATCCGTCTGGTTTCCCCTTCAGTTTCATCTCTGCATCCTCCCAGTTCATTGGTCCCCAATACCACCCGCACTGCAGGAACGAGACAAGCCACACGTCAGCAGAGGTGAGGAAGGACCCGAAGCACAAACCAACATTTGCTCTCATTGATTCCACTTTTATACCTAACTTGCATTTCCCGGCTGCATTCACCCCCAAGCGTGGACTCATTGCTCCTGGATGAGAAAGCACCATTGCATCTACCACCCAGAAGTGGAACATGTAATGCATTCTTTGACATGCCCAGGACTTCACTAAGGGTGTTTTCTGGCCCTGTCTTAACACTGTGCCCACAACCAGCTCCTAAAGCAGCTCCCAGAGGGTTGGAGCATCTCTCCTATCAGGAAAAGCTGAGGGAGATGGGCTTGTTCTGCAGGTTCCCATACCCAGATGGGATGAAGCTCTGGGCAGCCTGCACAGGGCAGGGGTTGGAACAGGACGATTCCAACCCAAATCATCGCATCCACTTAAGACATGATTCAAAACACAGAGCCCAGCCCCGCTGCCCTTCCCTCCCTGTGTCTCCCCTTCCCTCCCCACATCTCCCCATGCAGATATCACCTTCTCCAGCTCTCTCAAACTGGCTGCAAAGCTACTCGAGTCCGGGCGGTACAGCGGGCACTGCAGGTGTGGGGTGGGCTGGTTGGGTGCTGGTTCTGTTGGTCGGAGGGGAACGATCCGAGGGAAGGCATCTGCAGAGGGAAGGATAACACAGTGCAGTCAGTGCTGAGCTGCTGAGACCCCAGAGGCAGAGGAGGAAGCAGGACTGACAGACAGCAGGACAGCATCCTCATGGAGGGCACTGGGAGGTGTCAAATAGCTCTTGCAAGGTGACTCAGAGCCTTCACCTGCTGTTTGCTGTGCTAGCTCAGAGGGAAGGCAAGGGGAAAAGCACCAGAGGAAGGAATTAACCCATCCCAACACAAAGGGGCAATTAAAGCCCTTTGGGTCCTATAGGGCAGGAAACTAGAAACCAAAGGGAAGTGCATAGGAAGCCCTAGAGCTGCTCTGACCTGGCGCGTGGGGTGGAGGAGGCGGAGGCAGAGGGAAAGACTGCAGGGAAGACCCCATCGGACCCACTAGGACAGATGTAGGCAGCGTCCCACTGATATCATCTAGGAGAGAACAGAAGCATTCAGAAGGAAGGAAAGCAAGCGAGCTCTGCGCTGCCGGCAAGGTGGGACGAGCAAACTGGCACCAAGCACTGCAAGGGGAGCAAGAGATGGAGCTTGTGATGCTCCACCAGCTTCTGAGAGCAGCCCAGCAGCTTGCATACACACCCTTAGAGCAAAGGGGTTAGTTTCCCAGCCTAGCTACCTCCACGCATGCAGCCTGCAGCACAAGGCAGGTGTTTATAGGAGGTTTTGCTACCCTGGCATATGGGATGTGTGGGGCACCTGCTGGCTGGGGCTGCCTCATGATGAGCACAGAGAAGGATGCTCAGCAGCCACGTTGGGCTCCCGGCATCACCTCCCCAAAGCCTGAAGCACAGAAGGGACCTACAGGAGACGCTGATGCTGCGGAAGAACAGCAAGAAACAGCCCTGGGACAGCACCCAAACGGACCCCATACCCAGCAGGCTGAGGCTTCGGCGTGGAGGCGGAGGTGGAGTTGGAGGGTGAGGGGAGCTCAGTCCTCGTTGAGAGATGTCCACGTCCACCAGAGACACTGTTTCACCTGGAGGATGGCAGAGGTTCCACTGTGAGCATTGCTAGCACTGAACACAAGCAGCTCCCTGACCTCCCACAACCTGCTCTGACACTCAGCACAGGACGACACTGACTCAGCTTCCTCCTGCTGCCTTGGGAAAGCTCCCTGCCCATTCATTAGTCTCATTAGAGGGGTATTTAGGTGCAGTCGTTACCCGAGGTGCTTTGCCCCAGGGGCTGTGTGGGTGCACACGTGTGTGCATGCAGATGCTCTTTCATTTCTAAGCCCTGCCAAATGCATCCAGGTTTGCTGAGCTGCTTCTCCTCATACAAATGAAGCTGAGAGATGCTGAGATGAGCAAAGAAAACAACAGATCCCATCTCCCCAAAGCAACAGCTGATTGATAGAGCAGGAGCAGCCCCGGCTTTGAGCAACCCTGATGTGCCCAATGAACACACATGGAACCCAGGGATCTCCCTGCAGCACTCGTTGCCCTCCAGAAGACCAAAGCGCAACCCCTTTCAAATCCTCACCTGTGAAGAGGGGGCTGAAAACAACCTGGGAAAAGGCACTTTGAGTTCTTGTCAGTCTGTGTTTCCTGTGGGAAATAGAAAACAATGAGGATATGAAGGTGGGAAATGAATGGTCTTCATTTGATCTTTTGGGGTTGGGAGAGCACAATGTACTCAGCCTGGAGGCAACGCCATGAGCTGATCCAAGCCCTGGAGCAGAGCTCTGGTTTAAGTAGGACAAGTCAAGCAGCAAAGCCAGGGCCCCGTCCTGCTGCTAAGCAAAGCAAATCTCCAGCCAGGTGATTAATCGAGCCTTCAGAAAGAAAAACCCCAAGTGAGTGTGGTTGGTGGAGACAAGGAGCTGTTTCACAACAGGCTGAGCGTGCTTCAAACACACCATAAGATCGCAGGCATCTCCGGGAGCACTTTGCTGAAGCTGGGGAAGCTGAGGGAACCCACCTCGATAGATAAAACCTCATCAAACTGCTGGGATACGTTTCCATTTCGGGTCTCTCTGACCATAGAACCACAGCCAAACCTGCACCAACCCCGAGCCCTGGGTTGCAGGAAGAGCAGCCCTATGGATGCAGCTTGCAGATAGAAGCCTTGCAATGCAGCACGAGGAGCAGCGCTGCAACAGCCCTGAGCTGTAGGGCAAGAGAAGCTCTGCCTCTTCTCAAGCCCTGAACCACAACAGCTGCTGCATCAAGGCACCTTGAAGTAACCTTTGCTAGAACAGCAGCACTGTGCTGACCAGGGAAAAGCACAGCAGCTCATTGACCGTGATGGAGCTGCTGCTTTTGTGCCCCCCTTTGCATTGCAATATCCCACAGACCACAGGTTGTCATTACGGGCATTGTGATGTGCTGCTGTTGGGATGGGGCAATGCAGGAGGACTCACACGGTCCCCCTTCCATGCACTGCTAAGCCAAACCACGTGCCCTCTGTGATGCAAGGGATAAGGGGCCGGCTGTTGGCAGTGCCAGGCAGTGACTGGTGGCTGTGCCCCTCCATGGCAGCTTAACAGCCCCACACAGGGGGACACCGTGGGGTGCAGACCCAGAGCAGCTCAGAAGCCAAACCTTAAAGGGGATGAGGTTGGAAGGAACCTTACAGCCCACCCGGTTCCGAGCCCAGGTGCTCCCCAACGGCTGCACAGGGTCCCATCCACCTGCAGGGATGGAGCGCCACGTTTTGCTGCAGCCACCGAGCCCAGCAGCATCCCAAACACCGCACGGAGCTGCGACCCCCCAGGGGACCCCTCCATGGCACAAGAGGGGCACACAGACCCCCGGATGGCCCCAAAGCCGCTCTCCAGGCACGGCCCCGGGACTCCAAGTCTCCTCCTACACCGCAGCCGTGTATCCCGTCCCACCGCAGCAGCTCCGACCCGCGTGTCCCCGCTCCGTTCCGTACCTGCCGTCCTCCTGCTCGCGGCCCCGGGCCCCTCCGCCGTCGCTCAGACTGTGCGCCGAGCCCGTCAGCTCCGCTCCCCGCCGGCTCCCTCCGTTCCCGTCCCCCGGTGCCGACCCTCCGCTGCAGCTCTTGGTGCGGAAGAGGCGGCTGAGCCGGACCCGCAGGGATCCTTTCCTTCCTCCCGCTGTCCCGGGGCCGGGCACGGTTCTCCGCGCGGCGGCGGCTCCTCGGGGCGGCTCCTGCGGGTCGGTGATGCCGGGACTGCCCGGTTCTTCCTCGGAGCAGCTCCCGGCCTCGTCGGGCTCCAACGCTTCGAGCACCAGCAGCGCGTCGCTCGTCTCCTCGGCGGCGGGCGGCCCGAGGCACGGGCAGGCGGCGGGGCCTTTGGCTCCCAGCGCCGGGGGCCGCAGCCCGAGGGCGGCCAGCTGCAGCTCCAGCCCCGCGGGCGGCCCCCAGCCGCTCCCAGCCGCCGCTTTGGGCTCCAAGGCGCAGCGGTGCCGCGGGCACAGCAGCTCGGGGCCGCCCGCCGGGCCCTCCCCGCCGCCCGCCGCCGCCGCCGCCTCCTCCTCCTCTCCGTGGCGGCCTTCGGCGGCGGCGTTACGGAACACCATCAGCTGCGGCCGAGCGGCCCCTCCCGGAGCGGGGAGCGGCAGCCTCGCTCCTCCCGGTGTCCCCGCAGCCGCCGTGCCGTTACCGGGGCCGCCCGCCGCTCCCGCATCCGGCCCGGCCCCATAACCGAGCAGGCGGCTGAGCACCCGGTAAGAGGCCGCGGCCTCCCCGTCGCGCAGCTCGGCGCGCTGCATCGCTACGGCCGCCGCATGGCGCCCCGGGAGCGGAGCGGACCCGCCGCCCCCCCCGCAACGGCCGCCGCCGCCGCCGTTCCCTCCGCCCCGGCCGGACCGCACGTGACCACGCCCCCGACTTCCGGTGTTAGCCACGCCTCTTCTTCGCACGTGACCACGTGACCCACTAAACTCCGCCCCCATTCTCCCCTAAGCCCCGCCCACTCCCGCCCCGCTCCCAGCGCTGTGCCTCAGTTTCCCCCCTCAGCCAGGACGGCCCCTAATCCAGGGCTGCACTGCACCCACTGTGGGACCCCCCCACACCGACCGACCCTGCGTGGGTTGGGGTCTCTAGGGGTTCCCTGAGGGGGAGCGGGAATAAGGGATGGTGGGTGCTGGGATATACTGGGGTAACTGGGATGGCTGGGTGTGAGGATGCTGGGATAATGGGGATAATGGGATATGGGGATACTGGGATACTGGGGTAATGGGATAATGGGATAACGGGATGCTGGGATAATGGGATAATGGGATATGGGGACACTGGGATATGGGGATAACGGGATAATGGGATGCTGGGATACTGGGATAACGGGATGCTGGGATAATGGGGATAATGGGATATGGGGATACTGGGATATTGGGATATGGGTATAACGGGATATGGGGATGCTGGGAGAATGGGATACTGGGATATGGGTATAACGGGATATGGGGATACTGGGATGCTGGGATAATGGGATATGGGGATACTGGGATATGGGGATACGGGATATGGGGATAACGGGATAATGGGATGCTGGGATAATGGGATAATGGGATATGGGGATAGTGGGATATGGGGATACTGGGATATGGGAATACTGGGATATGGGAATACTGGGATACTGGGATAATGGGATGCTGGGATAATGGGGATAATGGGATATGGGGATACTGGGATAACGGGATATTGGGATATGGGTATAACAGGATATAGGGATGCTGGGATGCTGGGAGAATGGGATGCTGGGATATGGGATATGGGGATACTGGGATGACTGGGCAGTGGGATGCGGGGTTGTGGGGTTGTGGGGCCGTTGGGATGCGGCCGGATCCCGGTTGCCATGGCGGCCCGTCGGGATGCTCTTCCGTCACGCCCGACCCTTCGGGGAGGGGGGGGGAGGGTCGTAGCGCTTCCCCGCGGCTGAACGGGATCCCGACGGCAGCATCGGGAGGGGGCGGGGGGGGGGGGGGGAGACCGGGAGGGGCGAAGGGGGGGGGGGGGGTCGGGGCGGTCGGAGCAGCGCAGTGCGGGGCCGTGACGTCTGCCGAGGAGGGAAGCAGGCGGCGGTCGGAGCGCGGCTCGCGGGCACCGTGCCACCATGACCCCCCCGGGGGGGCCGCCGCTCCGGGGCGCTCCGACCTCCCTCCTCCTCCTCCTCCTCCTCCTCCTCTTCCTTCTGTTGCTTCTACCGCTACGGACGGGGGCTCCGCCGCCCCCCGACGACCCCACGGCGGACCCGGAGGGCTCGGCGGCTCTTTCCTTCCTACGGACGGGCGACGCGCGGCGCTTGGCTCTCACCAACTGCAGCCGCAGCGCCGCGCTGACACCCCCGGCTCCCGACCCCCCCCAGGCGCTACGAACCGCCCTCCGGGCCGCCCCCGAAGCTCTGACCCAGGCCGCCAACTTCCTTAACATGCTGCTGCAGGGCAACGACCTCCGCGAGTCCAGCGTGGCCGAGGACGTGGAGTGGTACCAGGCGCTGACCCGCAGCTTGGCTGGGGGGCACCCGTGGGCTCGTCGCTCCCTGCTGGCCCTGGACGCCCACCCTGCGGCCCCCTCCCCACGCTTGGTGCTGCAGGCTACGGCCGCCGACGGGGAGATCCACCTGCGGGACGTGTCCGCACCGGGGAACCGCAGCTCGGACGGCGAATGGGTGGCGGAGCTTCGGGAACGGCGAGGTCCTCCGCTCCGTAAACGGGTGTTGAGCAACGACCTGCGCTCCATGGAGACCCCCAAATGGCTGCGGGGCGACGGGTACGTGGCGGGGCCGGGCCACGTGCGGTGGTCGCAGCCGTTCCTCGAGTGCCGGGATGGGAAATTCGTGCCCGTTTGGGCCGTCGCTCTGTCCGCTGCCTTCTATGGGCTGAAGCCCGACCTCAGCCCCGAGTTCAAGTGAGTGTGCGGCGGGGGAGGTGGGCGAGGGGGGGTGTGTGTAAGCACTGGTGTGAACCTGTAGGTGTGAGACCCTCCCGAAGGGGAGGAGCTCCCCAAATGGGTTCTGGTACCGCATATGTTCCCCCCCCCCCCCCCCCCTCCGGGCTCTGTGTCCCGGCATCGGGCTCTGCCACCTCTGCCCCCCCCCCCATCCTGTGTGCCCCTCCCGGCCTGACCCCATTGCTGCGTATAGGGGCGCCGTGCGGGTGGACATCGAGCTGCGGGACGTGAGCATCGATCAGTGCGACAGCGGGACGGGTTGGTTTGCGGGCACGCACCGCTGCGACCTCAACAGCACCCAGGTACCCACATGGCTCCGGTCCCAGCACCCCACTGATCTCAGCCCCCCCCACTTCCCAACACCCCCCCACCTTCTGGAGCCCCTCCGGATCCGTCCCCTCTCGCAGTGGGGCTGCTCTGCCCCCCCCCCCCTCGTCGCACTGTCCCCTCCGCCCGTCCGTCGGTGCTGATCCGCCCCCCCCCCCCCCCCCGCCCCCATCTGCCGCTCCCGCACCGCTCTGCGGTTTATTGTGCAAATCTCCCTCCCTCGGCAGCGCCGTGGGGTGACCCGGCTGCCACCCGCGTGGGGACAGCGTGGACCGATGGGCGGAGCATCCCGGTGTGGATGGGGTGGGGGGGTGTTGGTTGGCACTGCCCCCCAGTGGCTGCACCCACCCCAGGTCAGAGACCGGAGTGAACCCGACGGGGCTGAGCTGCCCCGACCCCCGGGGGCGCCCCCCGTCCCCCCCCAGCCGCATGATGGATTAGGGGCCGGTCCTCCCCCCCCCCCCCCCCCCGGATTAGCGCCGCGCCGCATTAGGTGTCCATTTAGGTTTTAGGGGGGGATTTGGGTGCCAGGCTTTGGCTTTTAATTCCCAAATGTTTAACCGCTGCGTTCCGGGCTCGGGGGGGGGGGGGGGGAGGGGGGGTCTGGTTGTCACCGAGCTGCCGCAGCCTCCGCTGCCTCGTGGGGTTCTGAGCGTAGTGCGGGGAGACCCCGTTGTAAAGACTCCCCCCCCCCCCTCAATCCATCCCGCAGTGCGTCCCGCAGCAGAACCGCGGCTTCGTGCTGGGGCAATACGCGTGTCGATGCAAGCCGGGCTTCTACGGGCTGAGCGCCGGGCCAGGTGCGTGTCGTACGCGGGACCCCCGACCCCCCCCCAACTCCCCCAGCTCCGCAGGGCGATGCTTTGCGACACCCATCCCCTCCGGTTCCATTCTCAGCGCCGGCTGACGGTGCCGCTCGCTTGTCGTGCCGCCGTTGCCGGGAGGGCTGTACGAGCTGCCGGGATGATGCGCCCTGCGAGGTGCAGGAGGATCGCTCTCTGCGTGCGGCCGTGCTGTGCTGCCAGGCGTGCTGCATGCTGGCCGTGTTCCTCTGCATGCTGCTCGCCTATCACTGCCGGCGGAGCAAGGCGAGAGCAGCGCGGGGTCCCCACCATCCCACCGCCTCGGTGACCCCCCCCACGAGGGGTGACGTCCCCCCTCCATGGCGCTGCTGATGTCCTTGTGTCCCTGCAGAGGATCCGGGCGTCGGGCGTTGTGCTCCTGGAGATCATCCTCTTCGGGTCGCTGCTGCTCTACTTCCCTGTGAGCCCCCCCTTCCCCCCCATTCACCTCCTTGCAGAAAGCCCCACAGCGCAGCCCTCAGAGCCCCACACCAACATCCCTTCTCCCCCCTTCCCACCAGGTCTTCATCCTCTACTTCAAGCCCAGCACCTTCCGCTGCATCGCTCTGCGCTGGGTGCGTGTGCTGGGCTTCTCCATCGTGTATGGCACCATCACCCTAAAGCTGTACAGGTACTGGGGAAAGAAAGGGGGGTCCTGCTGGGATGCTGGATGGGATCCGGCCCCACGCTCACCCCCTGTGCCCCGCAGGGTGTTGAGGGCATTCCTGGCCCGTGCAGCACAGCGTGTGCCCTACACGGCCAGCGGGCGTGTGCTGAGGGCTCTGGGGCTGCTGCTGCTCCCCCCGTTGTGGTTCCTGGCAGCGTGGACTGTGGCAACGTTGGAGAACGTCGGTCGGAACGTGCCGCTGGTGATCCGTGCACAGACGGCCCTGGGGCTGCACTTCTCTATTTGCAGCCACGACCGCTGGGATTACATGATGGTGCTCGGTGAGAGATGGCAGAGCCCCCCCCCCCCCGGTGCCCGCAGCCCTCCCCGCTGCTCCACGTACCCGAGGAGGTGCCCATGCTGTGCGTTCCGTCCTATAGCCGAGCTGCTGCTCCTGCTGTGGGGCAGCGCGTTGTGCTGGGCTGCACGTGCTGTGCCCTCTGCCTTCCACGAGCCGCGTTATATGGGCATCGCGCTGCACAATGAGCTGCTCCTCTCGGCTGCTTTCCACGCCGTCAGGTACGGATGTTCCTCTGCACTGTGGATATGGGGCTGGAGCCGTGGGACCCCACGATGTTCCCCCTACCCCCCTCCAGGTTCATTGCGGTGCCGTCCCTGCACCCCGACTGGACGCTGCTGCTCTGCTTTGCCCACACCCACGGCACTGTCACTGTCACCCTGGGGCTGCTCTTTGTCCCCAAGGTAATGCATGGCCCTAAACCCGCTGCTATGGGGGATACGGGGGGCTATGGGGTGGTGGGCAGTGGGGTGGTGGCTATGGGATGGTGACTATGGGGGTGATGGTGTGGGTTGGTGAGGAGTGGGGTGTTGGCTATGGGGAGGTAGGCAATGGATTTATGGTAGTTATGGGGTGGTGGTTATGCGGGAGCGGCTATGGGGTGCTGGTTATGAGGGAGTGGCTATGGGGTGCTGGGTATGGGATGATGGCTATGGGGTGTTGAGCAGCGGGGGTGGCGGCTGTGAGTTGGGAGATGGGATACGAGGAGGTGGGCAGTGGTTATAAGGTGGTGGCTCTGGGGTGATGACTACGGGGAGGTGGGTAGCGGGGTGGCAGCTGTGGGGTGGTGATAATGAGGTGATGGGTACGGGGAGGTGGTTATGGAGAGGTGGGTAGAAGGGAGGTGGTCGCAGGCTGGTGGCTTTGCGGAGGTAGCCGTCGTCTCCGATGTGTTCGGGGCTCCCTTCGTTCTGCCCCACCGCAGTTCCTGCACGCCGGATCGCCGCTGCGGGAGGAGATCGCGGCGGAGGTGTACGAGGATGAGGTGGATGCGCGGCGCTCCGGGTTGAGCAGCAGCATCGCGTCCGCGTGGAGCGAACGCAGCTTCGATCCCGATGACATCCGGGTGGGTGACACGCTCGGAACCTTCTTTTGACGCTCGCTGTGCCGCCCCGCACGGGAAGAGGTGCCTGCTGCGATCTTTCTCCTGATGCAAAGCGGGGGGGGATGGAGGAGGAGGAGGGGATGGGGGGGAGGAATGGGGGGTGCGGACGCCGGGACGGTGCATAGCGGGGCGGTGCCGGTTCGGTCCCGTCGGACGCGCTCCCCTCCCTGTGTCGCCCCCTCCCCGGCCCGCAGGAGGAGCTGAAGCAGCTGTACGCGCAGCTGGAGATGCTGCGGACGCGGCGGATGGCGACCCGCAACCCGCACCTCCCCACGCCGCCCCCGGCCCGCACCTCCGGCAGCCGCCGCCGCTCATCGTCCAAACGGCAGCACGACGGTACCGGAGGGGGGGGGGGGGCTGGAAAGGGGCGTCCCGTTCCGATCCCGCAGCTCCGAGCATCCCGCACAGGACGAGGCGGGGGGGGGTTGCGCGGATCCTTCCGACAACGAGTCGCTTTGTGCCGCTCCGCTGCTGCCCAGGTCGGTCAGCGCCCAGCAGCTCGGGGGGCACGGGCAGCCCCCCCGGCTCCGCGAGGTGCTTCTGCAGAAGTCGCTGAGCGCCGGTGCCGGAGCCGTCAGCCCTTCCTGGGGACCCCCAGAACAAGGAGGGGTGTCCCGCAGCACCGCCGTAACCCCGGCCGCTGCCACCCCCACCCCGCTGCCGGACGGGGGTCTCCCTCGTGATGCGTCCCCCCCGGCTGACAGCAAAGGGACGAAACGCGTCACTTACGCGCCCGTCAAAAGCGTCAGCGCTGACGGTCCCCACCCCGCGGGGCGGGTGCGTGTAGTGGTGAAAAGGACCCCCCCGCCCCCCCCCCGTCCGCTATCAGAGCCTCCCGCACCGCCGCGGGGACAACGCGGAGCCTCCAGGGCCGCCCTCGGGGACGGCAGCGGAACGGGTGTCCCCCCCGTCGGGGCTGCGCTCCGCTCCCCCCCCCCCCGGCGAGGTGTGTCCATGGGAGCTGCTCGAGGGGGAGATGCTGAGGCAGAAGCAGAACGGCGGCGAACCTCCGCCCTCCGACCCCCCCGGGGACACGGCGGGGACCCCCCCCAGCCTCAAGCCGCCCCCACAAAGGGCGTTCAGGAGTTTGGGGTTCGCCATCAGAGCCATCAGCCGCTCCAGAGCCAAACGCAGCCTGAAAGGGGGCAGCGCTCGGAGACGGGGCCGTGAGCGGGAGGGGAGCAGCGAGGGGGGGCAGCCCGGCCTGGTAGGGACCCCCCCCGCCGCCCCCAGCAGGGAGCAGCCCGGATCCCAAGCTGCGGGATGAGGGTGCAGACCCGTCTCAGTTCATCACCACCATAGGGGACAGTGAGGGGACAGCAGAGGAACAGCGGGATGGCGCTGCTGGGGGGGGCACGGGTGCTGGGGAGGGCCCCATTTCACCCTCAGTGGCCACGCAGCCCTATGGCACTGACTCCCCGTGTGCAGCACAGGGCACGGAGGGCACGGGGCTGAGGGCTGAGGTCTGTCCCTGGGAAGCACTGAGTGTCCCAGTGGGGTCTGTGTCACAGCAGGAGGGGGCCGGGGGGGGTCCCATCGATGCGGGGCAGCCCCATGAAGGTGCTGGGGAAGGGCGGCAGCCAACCTGCTGCTTGTAGGGGGGAGACCGAGGGGCTGCCCAGCAGGAGCAGGAGTGTGGAGTGGGGCCGGGTGGGGGCTGAGGGTCAAAGGGAGATCAAGCCCTGGGAGGGACAGGGGGGGTCAGGGCAGAAAAAGGCAGAGATCTGCCCTTGGGAGGAACAGGAGGGGTCAGGAGTCGGCAAAGCAGAGATCTGCCCTTGGGAGGGTCAAGGGGGGTCAGTGGGGAGCAAAGCAGAGATCTGCCCCTGGGAAGGACAGGGTGGGTCAGGGGGGAGCAAAGAGGAGATCTGCCCTTGGGAGGAACAGGAAGGGTCAGGGATCAGCAAAGCCGAAATCTGCCCCTGGGAGAGTCAGGGGGTGTCAGGGGGGAGCAAAGAGGAGATCTGCCCCTGGGAGGTGAGCACCCCCACTATGGAGCAGCCGAAGATGAAGCTGAGCTCGGGGGGGGCTGCGAAGCGCATCACACGTCAGGCAGCTCTTGTCAGCCCTGCGCGGTCCGTGGAGAGCCCAAAGGTAGAGATCTGCCCTTGGGAGACCCTGGGGGGCTCTGGGGGGAGGGAGGAAATCTGTCCCTGGGAAGGGGCTGCTCCATCGTTTGATAAAGAGGAACCAAGAGAGGCCCGGGATGGCACATTGGGGGCAAGGGGAGGAGCTGCTGCACATCGGGGTCTGCAGAAAGAGAGGGGAGAAAACGTGTCTGTAAAGCAGAGGGGCAGCGGGGAGCGTGAAGCTGTGTGCCCCTGGGAGAGCGTGGGGGCAGAGGAGCCAGCCCTGAGCACGGCAATGGGGAAGGAAGGATCTAGAAAGCTCGAGAGCGCAGAGAGCAGAGCTGCCGTCTGCCCCTGGGAAGCAGCAGAGCCCGATGCTGGGTGGGAGAGCTGCAGCCCTGCAGAACAGCCTGGGGGAGCAGCCCCTGCTGGGGTCAGGGAGCACCGGGTGCTGTGCCGAGTCCTGCCTGCAGCACCGGGTCGAGCACACACAGCACAGCAGCACAGCGGGCCCAGCACAACTGAGGTCTGTCCATGGGAAGCAGAGGAGGGTCCGGCAACCCCCAGCAGCTCAACCCAGGGAGGGTCTGCTGTGTGCCCATGGGACAGCCCTGGGGAGGGAGGGAAGGACGTGGGGGGGTCCAGCGCTGAGGTCTGTCCATGGGACCATGAGTAGAACTTAGCCCTGGGGCGCAGGGAGCTGCCCACACTGCGTGGATAGGGATGGGGATGTTAAGCAAAGCCACGTTGCTGCAATATGGGCACCCAAAGCCATAGGGATGCCTGTGTCAGAGATCTGCGCTCTGAGCTGTTTGGGTATCACGGAGGTTTGGAGCTGAATGGCATCAGGGCCTTGAGCCCTGTTGGTTTGTGCTGTATGTCATGAGCTCAGGGGGAGGCAAAGCGGGGACATCTGACTGCCCAGAGCCTGCTTTGGTGTGGGGTTCATCCCACCATCCCTTCTCCATTTGCTTTCTCTCTCTCCTCGAGAGGAGCATTGGGATCTTCAGCAGCAAATATCCATCAGCTACTCGTGTGAGGAAGCGTCTAGATGGGAAATAAACGTTTACCCTGAGTGCTCACAGTGCCTGGTTTATGGGGTACGCTCAGGGAAGGGCTGCAGCAGAAAGCAGAGGCAGCAAGGAATGCCTAGAAACAACCTGCAAAAGCAGAGGGCCTGGTGTCGATGTCACAACGTCCACACGATGGTGCCAGTTCCCCACCAGCAAAGCTGCCGGATTCCTGATTGCAGCCAATGCTTTGAGACACACGGGCTGCGAGGAGTGCAGCCTTTTGATGTGAACTGACACAGACGTTATGAATCATGGGCTTTATTGAAGTATTCAGCTTGGCCAGCAACAAGCCAGGCATCCAGCAAGACTCCAACTGCAGCACCCAGGCAGGAAGAACCAATGTAAAACCTGTTTGGTGCTCTTCTGTTAGAAGAAAAAGACCAGAGATCTGTGCAGATGGGGGAAGGATGGGCAAAGAAATCCCCAGCAGCTTCTGCTGCAGGCTTTAATGAGTCCCCCAGCTCTATAATACCCCACATCTGCCCACATGGGTGATGACAGCAGCTCTTGCCCAGGAAGCACCAAAGTCAGCCAGGAGAGCAGCCCCACAGAGCTCACATGAATCACCTCTCAAGTCCCCCTTGCTCCTTTTTCAAGGCGATTTCTCAGTGCTTGGAGTCCATTTGTGAAGCTGCTTTGTTTGCTGACTGCTCACTGCAAGCACAGCTACGTCCGTCCCGCTGCCTCCACACGCATCCTCTGTTTTGTTTTGCATTGCTCTCTGTGTGCAGGCTTTGTAATTCCCTACTTCATCTCCTCATACTCTTGTGAGGGATCCAAGGTTGGGCCAGGAATCATCACCGTCTGAAACAGCAAGGACATAAATCAGCATTGACACGCAGCAACCCCCAAACTCCAACTGCAATAAGAGCAGGAGAAAAGGGTGAGCAGAGGGTTGTAGCAGTGCCGCTGCCTTGCACAGTGTGCCAGCCTGGGTTTAGGAACAAAGGAAGACAGAGCACCCACACAGTTTGCAGACACAGGCCTGATCCTCGTGGCTTTACCTTCACAATGGGGTCCTTTGGTGGAGCCCACTCTGGGACGATCTTGCCGTGCATCCTCCACGTGCCATAAGGGTTGACCAAGTACCTCTCAAACACAACATATTCCAGAACATCTTTGGGCAGTTGCTCCCCTCCGTACATCAGCCGTCCAAAGCGATCATAGATGGCCAAAGTCTGCAAACAGAGAGATGCACTGAGCTGGAATCAGCTGGGAAAGGTGGGGAGGGGGGGGATGACACAAGGGGACGTACCTGCCTGGTGTGCATCCGCACTGTCACCTGTCCATACAGGTTGCCCTGGTTCACGATGCTGGTGCATCGAATGTGAACCACTCGTGGAGGCTCCAGTGACTCCACAAAGCTCCACCGGATGGTTTTGTATCTGTTGCCACGGACCATTTCCTAGAAAGGAAAAGAATATCTGAAGGTGGCACCAACTTTAGTGGGGTGCGAATTGAAGAAGCAAACTGAGATACACAAGTATGGAATGAATGCTGCATTACTACTCAGACTTGGGCCTTTATTGTATTTGGGTGAGAAAAAGAATAAGATCATTTCAACCTCTTCCACAGTCTTTAAGGTTCTCTAAACCCAAGTGAGGAACTGTAACACCCAGATCGACACTTACCGGGTAGCAGCGCTCTGTTACCAGGGAGTGAAGTTTCTGCTTGTTAAAACTGCAAGTGAAACACACCCAGTTACTCAGATACAAGCATTGCCAAGAGGCTTACTCACAAATCCCTGCTTCTCCAGAAGATTCACAACCTGCTGGCAAAGCAGAAGTGACATTCTCAGCGATGACCTCAGCATGAAGGCAGAACAGAAGCTGGTTAAAAGACTGCAGGGGGAGATATAATGGCATCCTTTGGAAGCCAGCTGTGGCCTAAATCTCCTATTGATGTTTTGAATTGTAACCAAGAATGATGCAGTTTGAAGACGTGCTCTGTTCTAGTCTCCATTTCAAGTCAGGTCAAGGGAAAGCACCAATGCCACCTCCTGCTCACGCAGATGAGGGCAGCAAAAGATAAAGTACTTGTTGCAAATGAGATCCAAGGATCACAAAGGCAAGAAAACCAGAGCATGTAAGCAAAGAGAAGCAAGACCTACGTAACCCTATTGGTCAGAACGGGTCATTACTTTGCCAGACTGTTGTGAGCTTCAACATAGATCTCCTGTGCCATCTCTGGGAAAGTTTTGGTGCTGAAATTGGGATCGTGATCCTTCACCTTCCGCAGGCTGAAAAGACAAAGAAAAAGCTCTGAGCAAACTAAAATCATCTCCTGTTTCGGATGGTGACAACTGCATCACCCAGCACTACCTGAAAAGGAGGTACTTACGCTAACTGAGAGGCAGCAGACTGCTTCAGCTTCTCCATTCTTTGCTTCAGCCCTTCTTTGGACAGGGAAGTCAAGCGGGCATCGCCCTCAGGAGGGACATAAGGGTCTATAATACTGGCTGCATGTGAGAGAGAAAGGAGGTCAGGAAGGGAATCGAGGAGACAAAGAGGCAGCAAATTGGCTGCTGGGAGCTGGAGAAGCAGAATGGAGAACATCTGTAGGATGAAATAAGAGCACTGGGAGAAACGATGGGGGCAGCTCTCACTGCTGACAAGCTGTGCTGTGCTGCCTGCTCTCCTTTCTCTTCCATGCAGCCCTGAGGTATGAGGTTAAGACAATGAGCAGTAGGGAGCACGGCCTCCCATGCTATTTATTCCTGGTCCCTGAGTACAAAAGGGCCAACAGGAGACAGGGGGGCAGCTATCAACCCCTTGGGGCAGAGCGAGTCATTCAGTTTGCTGCATGGGGATACTACAATCACACTGCTGCTTCTCTGCTTTAGTTGTGCCCTTTAGAAGAGACCAAAGCAAACTGCCACCTGTGCAGGCCAAATAAAAGGTCCGTTCCATGCGATCCTCAGGAAGAGTTCTGAACAAAGACTGCAACCTCTTGGCCTTCTCTTCAGCTGAAAGCTCCCGGGCCCATTCGGGGACAAAAAGTCTCCTTTTTGTTCTCACAGGGATCACCAGGAAGGCTGGAATGGCTCTATGGGGATGCAACAGCGACTCCACGGCCTAAGGGAGAAATGATATAGGATGGGCTGAGCCCAATGGGCAAGAAACAACAGTAACAAAGGGAGAGATGGCCTTCGTGTGCTCCAGAGCACTGAGATGGTATCGACAGCACAGAGAGAAGCAGGATGGGAGGGAACCAACAGCCAAGGGGGCAGCAAGGGGGCAGCAAGGGGGCAGCAAGGGGGCAGCAAGGGGGCAGCAAGGGGGCACCAAGGGGAAGGGATGGAGGGGAAAGGGGAAGAAAAAGAGGGGGAGAGGGGGAAAGGAAGGTGGGAAAGGGGGAGAAGGGAATATGGGGACAGGAAGGTGACCAGGCCCAGCCGCCCTACCCATGCCTGGCCCTTCATTCACCGCCACCCCCCCCCTCCTCCTCTCGACCCCCACAGATCCCCACGTCGCCCCCCGCCCCATTGAACGGCCCACACAACCCACGCACCCCGCGGCCTAGCAGCCTCAACCCCACCGCCATGGCGGCCGCCATCTTCCCGCCGCAAGGCACGCCGGGAAAAGGAGGAGGGGGGGGGCGGAGCTTCGAGTGGCGCGCGCGCGGAGGGGGCGGAGCCAACGGGAACCCGCGCGGCGGAGGAGAGTGGAAAATTCCATGGGGGGGGGGAGGGGAGGCTCCGCCCCATAGACCCGCGTGGCCATTGGGGGGGGGGTTCCCCAGACCCCCACGCGTGATGCAATAGGATGCTGGGCCCTATATGGCTGTGAGACCCCCTTCCCTCGTGGTCTGCAGGAGCCCCTCGTGCACCGTGGAACAGATGGAGGGTCTGCTTCGTTGCTCCTCCCGTGCCCAACGTGCACCCCATCCTCACCCCCCCCCCCCCCCATATAGGGCAGATATAGGGCAGCCCAACAGCTCGGCTCGGCTCTCTCCCATCTCCTGGCTGTGCTCCCGGCCACTGTTGATATTGGCCAGGAGGAAGCGTTGCTCCATCGGACAGCTGGTTAATGTGTAGTGACGGCTCTTCTGTGCTCCGGAGACCGTTGATCCCAGCCTGTGTTGCTATCGGACCTGACCCCCCTCCCCTTTTTTCCCCTCCCCCCCCCGTGCACCACGGGGGGTTCTTGCAGCAGCTGGGGGGAGCAGAGCGCGGCCACGCACTGCAATCTGCTCCAGCCATTGCTGCTGGCGGCCAATTATCATCCAGAGATGAAAACTCAGCCAGCGTGTGACCCCTTTGCAGATCTGCTCCATTTTACCCTATGGGGATGCATGCCCTGCGGTGTGATTTGGAAGGATGGGAGCACTGCTCAACACCCAGGGCTGAGCTGCTCGCAGGGTTTGGCTGCATTTGGCTCCATCCCTGCATTACAGGAGGGTGCTTGTGCAACCAGCCCCAGGTACTTGGCCAACAGGACACCAGGCAGCTCAGCATGCACAGCCACAGCACGGCACGGTGCAACACAGCACGCAGCAAATGCAGCAGTGCAGAACACCCAGCCCTGCTCCTGCTGCCCCAAGGCTCCCAAATGCCACAGATTCCTGCCCTAAGCCACGGCTGGACCTGCAAGGCAGGATTAGCACCCGGTGCCCTCTGGCTGTTCCCACTCTTGGCAGAGATAGCAAAAAACTCCAGCTGAAAAAAAGGGGAGAAAGGAAAAGCTGCTCTGGGATCTTTCTGTTGTTGGCTTTTCCCTTTTGCTTTCCCAATTAAAACGGTGCACGGGCAGCACTCAGTGCAGATTTGGGGCTCCCCACTGAGCCCGTGTTGGTGCTACCACGGAACCCATTTGCTGAGGATGCAGCAGAGGCTTGGCCAGGTTTCTCCCTTTCATTTCCTTTCTCTCTTGCTGCTTGCTGACAGCAGCATCTGTCATGGAACAATGCAGCGGTGTGGGCCAGCAGCTGCCTCAGGCACCGAGCAGCCTGGGTTGCTCATCACAGCTCCATCCTGTGCAATGCCCAGAGCACATCCATCCCTCCTGCCTGCATCCATTGGTTGGTACTTCAGGCTCTTCCAGCTCTCAGCCCCATCCTTGCTCCCCTTTTTTGCTTTATATCTTGAACCAGCAAAAATCAATCTTTGGGTTTCGGTGGGTTTTCGTGGCTTTGTAGCAAACAGAAGGTAATTATTGACCCCATAGAGCAGCTCCGGGGGCTGGGATTGCATTTGTCACCCCTATTTTCTTTCCCATATAAAGGTTTTATGGGGAATCTTTAAACTTCCTGCTGGTGTTTGGTCACGGAAAGCAGCCGTCCAGCCAGCAGCACCCACTTGGGACATTGATTGCCCTGTAAATACCGCTGCCTGCATCCAGCACGAAGCCTTTTGAAAGCAAATTCTTTGCATTGCATCTTCCACAAAGCCCCGCGGAGCTGAGCTGGGTGTTTTGCAGCTCTATGGGGCTGAGACGGGTGGGTAGCAATGCTGTGCTGTGTAATCTGGGTGCAAAGGCTGCTGAAATGCAGCAAAAAAGGGCCCTGAGCTGACAGATACAGGAGCTGATGGGATTGATCTTAGCACTGAGGATGCACCTGGGCTAGAAAAGGAAGGCAACGAGGAGCAAAGCAACAGAGCTGGGCCTGAAGGAGCCTGAAGCAAAGGAGACAACGGGGGGGGGGGTTATCAGACCCTATAAACCCCCTATAGGGGCAATATGAGAGGGGACAGCCTCAGCATTGCAGCAGGGAGGGTCAGAATGGGCATTAGGGCTGATTCCTTCTCCAAAGGAGGGGGGGGGGGGGGGGTCACCATCCCTGCTGTATAGGGTCAGAGCACAGCAGCTCTGCCATACACCCACCCACCCCCATTTGATGTATAGGGCCGGAGCACATCAGCTCTACCATACACCCCCCATCCCCATTAGATGTATAGGGCACATCAGCTCTACCATACACCCCCCATCCCCATTAGATGTATAGGGCTGGAGCACATCAGCTCTGCCATACACCCCCCCATCCCCATTTGATGTATAGGGCACATCAGCTCTGCCATACACCCCCCATCCCATTAGATGTATAGGGCACATCAGCTCTGCCATACACCCCCTTAACCCCCATTTGATGTATAGGGCTGGAGTACATCAGCTCTGCCATACACCCCCTTAACCCCCATTAGATGTATAGGGCACATCAGCTCTGCCATACACCCCCTTAACCCCCATTAGATGTATAGGGCACATCAGCTCTGCCATACACCCCCTTAACCCCTATTAGATGTATAGGGCACATCAGCTCTGCCATACACCCCCCCATCCCCATTAGATGTATAGGGCACATCAGCTCTGCCATACACCCCCTTAACCCCCATTAGATGTATAGGGCACATCAGCTCTGCCATACACCCCCTTAACCCCCATTAGATGTATAGGGCACATCAGCTCTACCATACACCCCCCATCCCCATTAGATATATAGGGCAGATCAGCTCTGCCATACACCCCCCCCACCCCCATTAGATGTATAGGGCACATCAGCTCTACCATACACCCCCCATCCCCATTTGATATATAGGGCCGGAGCACATCAGCTCTGCCATACACCCCCCACCCCCATTAGATGTATAGGGCACATCAGCTCTACCATACACCCCCCACCCCCATTAGATGTATAGGGCACATCAGCTCTACCATACACCCCCTTAACCCCCATTAGATGTATAGGGCACATCAGCTCTCCCATACACCCCCCCCTATTCGGTTCACTGCGGGGCGGGGCGGCGCGCACCCGTTACGCAACGCGCTCTCGCCGCTCTACGTGCGCGGCCGCGTGGCCGCCGCGGCGCGCGCACGCGCCGTCCCTCCTCCCCTCCTCCTCCTCCTCCTCCCTTTCGGCCTCCTCGTGTCGGGAGCGCGCGCGCGCCCCCGCCCCTCCCTCCCTGCCTCCCTCCCGCCGCCGCCGCCGCCGCCGCTCTCCGTATCGCTGCGGGGTCGCCGCCGTTCGCAGCCCCCCCCCCTCCCCCCTTTCCCCTCTCTCCTACTCCTCCTCACCGCCCCGCCGCGGGGGGGCGCTCTGCGCCATGCCGGCTAAGCGGCCCTTCGAGCGGCTCCCAGCCGACGTCAGCCCCCTGAACTACGGGCTCTGCCTCAAACCCGACCTCATCGACTTCACCTTCGAAGGGAAACTCGAGGCCGCCGTACAGGTGAGTTTAACCCCCCTTTAAGGCCGGGCAGGTGCAGGAGGGCCCCCGGGAGCGGCTCCGCCCCGTGAGGCCTGTTCGGGGTGCGGGGGGTCGGGGTAGGCCGCGGCGTGAGGCGGAGGGAGACGGGAGAGGGTTGGGGGGGTCAAGCGAGCGTTGGGAGGGATGTGAGGAGCTGCTGGGGGGGGGGTGGGGGTCCGTGGGGGGATCTGAGGGTCAATGGGGGGGGTTGGGGGCCTATGGGGTGTGTGGGGGCCTATGGGGTGTGTGGGGGCCTATGGGGTGTGTGGAGGCCTATGGGGTGTATGGAGGCCTATGGGGTGTGTGGGGGCCTATGGGGTGTGTGGGGGCCTGTGGGGTGTGTGGAGGCCTGTGGGGTGTGTGGGGGCCTGTGGGGTGTGTGGGGGCCTGTGGGGTGTGTGGGGGCCTATGGGGTGTGTGGAGGCCTATGGGGTGTGTGGAGGCCTATGGGGTGTGTGGGGGCCTATGGGGTGTGTGGGGGCCTGTGGGGTGTGTGGGGGCCTATGGGGTGTGTGGAGGCCTATGGGGTGTGTGGAGGCCTATGGGGTGTGTGGGGGCCTATGGGGTGTGTGGGAGCCTATGGGGTGTGTGGGGGCCTATGGGGTGTATGGAGGCCTATGGGGTGTGTGGAGGCCTACGGGGTGTGTGGGGGACTATGGGGTGTGTGGAGGCCTATGGGGTGTGTGGGGGCCTATGGGGTGTATGAAGGCCTATGGGGTGTATGGGGGCTTATGGGTTGTTTAGGGGCCAATGGGAGCTGCCTTGCGGTGCTTAAGGCGGGGTGGTTGGAGCCCCGAGGTATTGCAGCATGGTGAGACCCTCTCCTGGGGTTGAGCTCACCCTCGTGACCGCGGACCCGCAGGAGGATGAGTAAGTTTGTGTCATGTGGAAGAAATCCTGAAAAGAAAGGGGGAAAAAAATAAATAAATAAATAAAATACGGCGTAAATGTTACGTGCCGGTGTGTCCATAAAGCACTGCAACGTGCTGCCTTAGAGCTGCGGATATTCCCCATCTCTTCCACCTCCATCCCAAGCACATATTCCTGTCTCGATGCCCAAGTGCTGCTTGCTTTTACCCCACTACAGCTGTGGGGCTGCGCTGCAAATGGGATCACTGCAATCAGCCTGGTTAAAAATAACACGGGGGATGGGGGGGGGAGGGGAGCGGCGGGTTTTTAAGCCAGGCTGTGGCTGCTGGGAGAGAGTGGGGTTGAGCTGCAGCCGTGGAAAGTTCGTTTTAATCCAAGAATCGTGTTGGTTCGGGGAGCTTTTCTGATGGGTTTGGTGTGGGGTTGGTGGATTTGAGACCCGCTGGGCTATGGGATCATAACGCTGGGCTATGGGATCATAACGCTGGGCTATGGGATCATAACGCTGGGCTATGGGATCATAACCCTGGGCTATGGGATCATAACCCTGGGCTATGGGATCATAACCCTGGGCTATGGGATCATAACGCTGGGCTATGGGATCATAATGCTCTTTGCTGCTGTTCAGGGGATTGCTCAATGGTTTCTTAGAGCAGAGGGTACCACCTGACAGTGCAGGATTCTGGACTTTCCGACCAGCTGAGGGCATAAGGAAGAAAGAATATCGATGTGAAAGGTTCAAGGTTGTCACCAATTCAGCTCTCGTCGTGGTGAGCGTGTTGTTCCCTTTGTAGAGAGAAATGGAGTAGGGGGATGTTCTGCAAAGCCTCTGATACGACACGTCTTTATTCTTAAGTCTCTAAGTCACATAACAGCCATAGGTGGAAGGATTTCCAGGCTGCATCCCAGCTGTGTGCAGAAGGTGGATGCGGTGAGTGCTGCAGATCTGAAGCTCGCTTGGCTGCTGCTGTCCCCAGCCGTAGTGAAGGCGTGCTCCAGAACATGAGAGGGGGGAACTTCTG
The DNA here is from genome assembly GCF_039878825.1 of Excalfactoria chinensis. Classification (NCBI taxonomy): domain Eukaryota; kingdom Metazoa; phylum Chordata; class Aves; order Galliformes; family Phasianidae; genus Excalfactoria; species Excalfactoria chinensis. The sequence continues at coordinate 1,065,350 of NC_092848.1, read as the reverse complement.
CACCTAATGGGGAGAAGAAGAACCAGCTCTCCAACAAGGCTGGGGTGGGCAGAGTGTTTTTAGTGCAAGGGAATGGCTTGCTCAATGTGCTAATGTTGGTTAGTTATGTATTAGAGTTGAGTCTGGAAGGAAACAAACGGTGTGCCTTCTCATTTGGTTCAATGAAGGACCTGTTGACCGTTTCTACTAGCAGCTTTAATAAGGCGGAGTGGGGTTCATCCTGTTTTCAACATCCCTTGTGCAGGCACGGAGGTGGGAGTGATTTAATGTTAAAGATAAACTGAATGTCCAGGATTTTGGGGTAAGGAATGAAAATAATCCTTAGATCAGCTGCCTCTTCCTGAAGGCCTAGGAATGGTTTTGAATGATTAATAAAGCACATTCATTAGCCCCTCTGCCCCATATATATAGCTGGGCGAGTGGTAATCCACCTTCAGTACTGAAAGGGGCGATGCTTTCTGACTTGCCAGTGCTGAAATGGTGACACCCAAGATGAATCTGGGAATGATGGGAACTTCATTATATACTTCAGAAAACATTTGTTTGCTGTTTTGCATATTTAACTGCAAACTGGTATTAGCCAAGGCTGTAATTCTTAGTCAGGGCACCGGGAGCAAACGCTTTGATGGGTGAGTTGGTGCTGCTGACTCTTAAGCAGGGTTTCATCTTGAGTGCCAGGCCCTGAGAAGGGTGTGATGACCCCTCGTGGCTGTGGGCACTGAGCTCAGGGAGGTGTTTGTAAGGAACTGAATGAAACACTTTGCTTTTTTTGCCCCCCCCCCCAGTAAGAAATGATGCAGCTCTTCCATGGCTTCTTCAGATAAGCGTCAGAGGGTGAAGCCCTTCGTGATTGGAAAGATAAGGAGCTCGCTTCAGTGTCAGCAGGGAGCAGGCTGGTCTCAGAGGCTAAAAAGGAAAGGGTGCGTGCCTGTCGTTTATTAATGGCACTTGAAGTTTTCATGCTAGGGAAGTGACCCTCTTGTCTGGTAATTGTTGTTCTTGATATAGGAACAATGATCTAATCTGTCCCGTGATAACATTTAATACCTTCGCTTCTTAAGTATGTGGCAGCCTAAATATGAAGTTTTGAGTGGTCATCTGAGATTCCTAAATGGTGTAAATTGTCCTAGGAGTATGTTGGAAGCCTTGTAGAATTATGTAACAATTATATAAATGGACAGTTTTCCATTGGCATGCTTTAAAACCCAGGAATCCTCGCAGGTTCCCTCTGAAATAGGCCCTTGGTCACAGCCAGGGTGGGACATGGGGAGGAGCAGATGCTGTGTGTCAGCTGTGGGGCTGGAGCTGCACTGCCTGCTATGGGAGGGAATTCTCAGTGCTGTCACAGCTCTGAGTGCTCCCCTGTCCATGCAGGGCAATAGATGCAGTGCTGCCTTCCTGCTGCTGGCTTTGGGGAGTGGAGCAGTGATTCACCGCTTGCAAACTGCAAAGCAACACATCGTCTACGGAAGGAATTTACAACCTGAGGTGGATGGCTCATTCACGGATCCTACCCAGTCCCTTCAATGCGTCTTAGGGATACTCTGTTATATTTAGCAATGTTTAACCTGTATCTGTTGCTTTTAATAGGCTGATAAGGCAGAGTGAGCTAAGCTAAAGATATGCAGCCTTCCGATCTCACCGCATACCGGTTAAAGATTGACACTCTAATATGTAAACCTTGAAAAATTAAGCTGTCATAGGTGTAGTATTTGTGCTCAGCATCTCCTGAGGTGGGCAGGGGGATGGTGAGTGTCATACACAGCTCTATTATCCAGCTCTGTAGTTTGCATTTGCAGTACGTTAAATTAGGTCTGAATTTGGGTAACGTGAGCATTAAAGGTGCTGTGCTGGGTGCTGGAACCTGCTGCTCCTCAGTCACGTGCAGAAGAAGGAATCTTTGCTCCTTTCCCCTCCAGTTCTGTATATCACAGTGCTGAGGTGATTGCGCTGATATCAGTTACAGAGGGATTTACTTGTCCATGCTGACTGTTCTCTTCTGGCCACTGTGGATGGATGTAGTGGGGATGGTCACCGGAATTAGGGGGATTTTTGGTCTTGCCATTGGTAGTTTTACTACTTGGCGACCTTGATTTCCTCTAAGATACGAAGGAATAAAACCTTTTAATACTTTTCTCATTGCATTTAGGAATTCATATAAAGCTGCCTCGTGGATAAGAACTGAAGTGATTTTAGTTGACTGTTTTTAGAGTGTAAAAGCGTGCGTTGATGCAATGCTGCATTAAGGAATGTATTCTGAAGCAGGGTTACAAGCTGTAATTAGCTGGGCTTGCAAAGGGCCTTGGAGATTCAGTTTGGGCTGCAGAAGGTGCCTTCTGGAGCACCCAGTGCTGCGTTTCAGGTAGGCTGGCATTCCACAGAAGCCATTCAAAATGACGTTTCTCATGTCCTGAAAGAAACTTTTTCCATCAAGTCCTTTCCTGCTTGAGAAAATAAATGGCCTCACAGCGGCTTTGAGTCATGTTTGGCACAGCTCTGCAAAGGTCTTCATTGTTTCTCACTGTCAGAATAACAGTGTAGGTGCCACCGTGCTCGCAGCCCCTGCCCCTGGGCTCAGCCTGCCCATAGGAGGAAATGTAAGTGGAACACAAGTGGAGGAAAGGAGCTGCGCAGCACTAAGGCAAGAGTGATTTCATCTTTTTGTGCTACATGAACATTGTGCTGGGCACAATAGTTGAGTAATCAGCTTTTTCAGCTCTTCTGTGCAGCACAATATTCCCTCGGTAAACTTTTTGGGAGCAGCTTTAGATGTGATCTCCTGTTGGGGGTGAGATTTGCCTCCCCAGCCGAGCATGGAAAGGGATCTGCTGGGCTGGGAAAGCATCAGCACCAAAGCATCCCAAGGTGTGCAGTGTGTTATGGGGCAGTGCTGGCTCTGAATGCTGTTGGAGCTCCGTGGGAAGCAGTGAGAAATGAGCTGCGAAGCTTTAAGCTCCATTCCATACCCAGTGGGGCTGTGCTGAAGGTTCTCATGAGATAAATGGGTCAGAAGCAAAGCATGGGTGGTTCGCGGTTCTGTGCTGGTGGTGTTCCTACAGGTGTGTCTGTTGTCGATTATCTGAGCCATCAGAGGGAACAGGCTCTTGGCCAGGACCTCTGCATCAACACGAGAACCTTCTTTCCTCAGTTCAATGAGGAGAACCTCAGAAGTGCATGGTCCATATCTGTGCTGAGTTTTACCCTTCATCGTTCAGAGTTGGAGGGTCCCATGTCCCATCCTGGCTCACTCAGTGCCTTTAAATGCCTCTTCCGTAACACTTTGCAGGAGGCAAGGAGTAATTGCCTTTCTAAGGAGCCTCTGAATTGAGCTCCGCTTTAAGATCAACTTTCTTGTTCTGCAGCACAGTGCTGCACTGGAAATTCCTCTGTCCTCAGAAGAGGTCATTTTTTACAGATCAAGTCTATTGTTAAATCCAGTATTGTCTGCAATTTGGACAACTATTTATGCATCTTGAATTCTTAATCCAGAGAGATTTGGATTTGCAGATTGAATAAAGGTCTTCACAAGTACTTTTGTATAAAAAAGATGTTTCTCATCCTTCATTTTTCTGTGTTTTTTAGAAGACCTCGAAAAACCCCAAACCTTAAAACCGTGATGAAAATCATCGGGTGTGGATCTCTGCTTTTGGGGAGGTGTTGCAATCCTTCGGTTTCACTCACACCAAATGGAAAACGTGCATTTCACATTGCAAGTCTGTACTGGAAGCATCAGCTCCAGCTTGAGCTCTGCAGCTGTTCCATCTGTTAGCTTCATGCCTTGCAAGCGTGTTGGATCCATTGCTGCGGAATCCCAAGTCGTTCTTTGGGATCTGCTCTGCTGCTGGAGGGAGCTGCAGCTGCTTGCTTCAGCAGCAGGGGTGGTGAGAACAGGAGAAACTCCTGGGGGAGGTTTGCCTCCGGTGTAGCATCTGAGAGGGATGGCTTTCCTTGGAAATCAGGTTATAGCATTTGAGCAGGCGGATTATTAGATTAAATGGGCCGTTCTTACGATGCGTGAGCTGCTGTGAAGTGACAACGTTTGAATTTCTTAAGCCTCTCATCACGACCAGATTTGGGTTTTGTGTACACAGTGACTAAGGAAGCATTCCTTCAGTCAGCCTGGGCAGGAGGGCTCAGGGCTGAGAGCTGCTGTGCTCACCTCCTTGGATGCCCATTGTGCCCCCCAGCACTGATGCTCACCCTTTGCTGCTGCGGCTCTGCTGGTAGAGCACATTATAGGAGCAAATAAGCAATCAAGAAGGGGCTGTAAGTCCTCATGCTTTAAGGAATGAGGTGTCTGCGTACGGTTGTGCCTTTGTTAAGATGCTGTTGGAGAGATTCTCTTCACCCTGAAGAGCTGGCACTGCCTGCTGCCTGAAGTGGTGTCCGGCTCCATCCAGCATGCTGGTTTGGGTGGCTGCAACCCTAAGGTTCTGAATAATTCCTAGTTTAGTTCCCAAATATTTAGCCCCTTTTGTAATTAATTGATATTTAATTTGAATTCTTCTGTGTTTCGAGCTCTTGCATCCAAATAGGGAGCTGGCACAGGGAGGCGGTTTGTTACTACGCTGGGAGCTGGCCACTTGTTAAATAAAGCAAAGTGTGTGTAGCCAAGAGCTGGCAGAAGGAAAGCTTTCAGGAAAATGTAAAGGGAATTTCTTGGCAGATGTTTTTAACCTAAGAACTTCTTACAGCATCAGCACAGTGCACAGAACGCCGCGCTGTAGGTTGTGCTGCTTGCGATCTCTGGGAGATGTGGGTTTGTGTTCACAAGCATTCCACTTGTTCTGCAGTCTCCTCTGGGTCGCCACTGAAAGGAAGCCTCCAGCTCTTTATCTATTTTCATTGGTCTTGGATTCCAGGCATGTACAAGGGCCCTATTGTCCAGCGTACGCACTGGTATTGAACCTTCAGTCCATTCCCTTAAATAATTTACAGTATTGATAAGCAGGGATGGAGGGTTTGAATGGGATTCAGGTACTCAGGTTCTGAAAAGGACAAGAGCAGTCGATGGAAAATCTTTCTCTTCTTTGCCCGCTGGAAGCACGTGGTGGTGTGGGAGTCTATAGATGAAGTGGAGGTGGGATTGCCTACCTCACTGGGGTGCCCTCCCCCCTGTGCTCTCTTATTCCTAATGCTGAGGATGTTTCTCTTACAGGTGAAGAATGCCACCAACCAGATTGTGATGAACTGCGCTGACATTGACATCATTACAGCCTCCTATGCACCAGAAGGAGATGAAGGTAGGGCTGCTCTTCTGCTGCTTAATGGTAATGTCTTTTTGACACAAAGTGCTGCTGCCAACTGTTATCAACTTCAATGGAAAAGGTATCTAATCATTGCAGAAGCTGACCTCCCTGTAAAGCATACAGTAGGTTCCCCAGCCTTCATTCTTATCCCATTCTTTTGTGTTGCCTCAAGTTTCCTTTGTCCCGCTCTCACGTTTGTGTGTCACAGGCAAAAGGGTGACTGTTGTGACACGCTTTATTTGCACAGTGGGTACCTGCATAAAGAAGTAGGAGGACAAGGAACTGTGTCAAAACCTGGTTGTGAATTAAAGGAGTGAGTGTGGCCATGGAGAATGGGTTAAGCTTCCCAGGTATGGCTCCCCAGCAACTGGAGGCCTTGGAGCAGTGGGGGCTTGTACTGAACCCCTGCACAAGGAACCTGCCTTTCTTGGGCCCATTCTCATCCTCAGGCTAACAGAGTTTGGTGCGGCAAACAGAACATCTGCAGGGAGTTTTTGCATTTAAATTGGTTGGGCACTTTTCTTTTTCAGTGTAGTGTGAAAGAAAGCAGAGGTGCTGTCGCAAGCTGCAAGGGAAGCAGCTCAGAGCGTGAGGGGAGGAGCAGAGCTCCTGTTCCATCCAACACTGTGCCCCAGACCCACACCACCTACTGACTCCTTATTTTGCTGCTGAGAATGATCACTTTCCACTCAAGTCCAGGGAAGTTAATAAAATAGAGAGGATGTTTGTGTGTCGTTTGTGTGCTTTCGGAGCTGATCTCACTGTCCTTCAGGGGGTCTGCTTTATAAATCCTTTAACAGCGGTGTTACTCTCCTTGAAGTATTAATAACAGAGCTTACGGAGGCTCACGGAGGCTTTTTGTCTCTAAAACTGAGTAAATTGGAAGTCAGTTTCTGTAGCTTGAATTCCTTCATTCTGATTTCAGCTTTCGTGGGTCTCTGGACATGAAGGGCTGCAGTGTAGGCGCTCACCTCTCCAACTGCTGTAGCATAAATACCAGAGGTGCAATTTAGCATGTTTTCTGTAATTACAGTCTGGCTTCATGGGGTTAAAACATATCTTTCAGGTTGGTAAACTGCCAAATAGTATAATGGCTTTGGAAGTAAAATTGCATGAAATTGGCAGACTGTTTGCTGGCACCTGTTGATACAGATCAAGTCAGTCTTACTAATGCTTCTATTGTGCACAGCTTTTCTGGATGGTAATTTTAGAACTGCTCTCAAAAACCAAAGATGAAACGTGGTCCCATTGAAGCAACAGAAAATCAGCTACATCAGCAGTTTGCTCCTTTGGATGAGCCTTCTTCATATTGCTTATGGAGAATGAGTGAGCTCAGTTGCATGAGGGTTTCTCCTCAAAGGCTCCACCTGTTTGTTCTTTGGGGACAGCAGAGGGATTCAGCCTGTTTGTTGGTCGATCCCATCCCACCATAAGTGGGGGCCTATTTGAAAAGCAAAACACAACCCCACTCTACACCCCAACCTGTGTGCATAGGGCAGCGTTCCTATACAACCAGCTTGGTTTCCAGTATTCCCACTCTGCCTTTGCTGTGTACTCTATGTACGTCTGACACCGGTTCAAACTGTTGGCGAGGATCCACGTTTGTAAGTATGTAATACAGAAATTGGCATCATTAATTGACGTTTCCATCTCGTTACCGTGCAGTTTCAGGAAGTACTTTGTAGGATGACTGTAATTTGTTTAAAATGCTGCTGTAAAATCTAATCTGCAGCACTCCCAGTCCGGGAGAGTCTCTAGCTCTGATTTGGATGCCTTGATTTCCAAGGCAGCTCTAGCAGCTTTGTATTTTCTCATGCTATTTGGTCCAGACTGTGCACTAATGTGCTAGTGATTAACTTGCAACCTTGCAGTGCCAGACTCTCCAAAGTGAGCAGGCTGCCAAAACCGTGTTGTTCTCCTCGGGAGCTTTTGTGTTCAGTGCTGGTAGGAATTCGGGCGGCCTTTTCCTGCAATTACATCTTTGTTGTGAGTGGTTCTCTTATAAACGACAAGAAGTATTGCTGCTGGTTTTCTGTGCTTCTTTTTGCTGTGGGTTTAATTATTAGCGCTGAGTCGTCAGTTCAGAGAGCGTAGCTTTGAATCTTTCATTTCTCTTCTATTTTATATATATATATATGTATATTCTACAGCCCTTCCACAAGACTGAGCTTCCCATTGCTGAGGGTTCAGCTGACTTCTCTTAGCAGACAAAGCCAAGCAGGTCTGTTAAAGTGGTCGATCTCAACCCGCTTACAGCTGATCTTTAAACTCTTGGAGCTTCCCAGTCCAGCCCGGAGTTGTTTTCGATCCTGTAAAGATCTTTGTCTGTTTGCACAGCTAAAGTTGTGTCACGGTGTTGCCCAGCCCGAAGGCCGAGCAGCGCGGTGTGAAAGCAGCACCCATGTGGTTTGTGTGCTCTGTGAGCAGAGGGTGGTGTTTGCTCTGGCTTAAGGCTGAGAGCCTCGTATTCCGCACAACACATCACGTTTGTATGAAATAAAAACACGTCTCCAATTCCATTTACTATCTATAGAACAGCTTATCTGAGCATCTTGAGAACGCTCAGCCTCTGGAGCTGCCTACCTGGGTTCTTGTAGTGACACTTGAGCACGGAAGGCAGGGCATGCTGTAAATTACAGCCTTGTTTTAAACAAGCTTTTCGTTCTGATTGCACAGCCAATGGAGCAGGAAGCCGTTCTGTTTTGTCCCTTTCAGTGATTCTTAAGAAGGCAGCGTGTGTTTCTGTGCATTTCCCAGGCTGGATGTGGCTCTGGGCAGCCAGGTCTGGTGGCTGTTGACTCTGCCTGTGGCAGTGGGTTGAAACAAGATGATCTTTGAGGTCCTTTTCTCAACCCAGGCCATTCTGTGATTGCAGAGGCTGTTTACTGGATCGTTCTGTAAAGCTCTATGGACCTTCCCTGCTATTTCAGGTCCCACACTGTGTTTTCCTGTTGGATTTGCAGTCAGTGCATGGGGTGGGCAGCTCGTGCTGGGAATGCTGTCACTGGACACTGGTTTGAGCATATCCTGGATCTTCACAAACTGTTCTGACCTGCCAGATATTCCCCATGAACCTGGAGTTACCCATTCCTGCACGGCGAGGTGTATTGCTGTGCCCAGGGTTACCCAGCTGGTTCATTCGAGGCACCGACGTGCGGTCTCTCTTTCTGCTGATCTGTTTTGGTGCAGATTTGCATTCCTTAGAGATAGCTGGTTATGGCAACGGTTAATTACAGGGGGACGAAGATAGCAGAACTTGCACAGCAAGGCCCTGTGCAGCTATTTTAGACCTGTGGTTGGAGGAGCGTCGTCGTGCATCACTTCTTGTGCCCCAATGGCACTCAGGGAGCTGGGATGGAAGGAAGGAGCACCAGGACGAGGTGGGTCTGTCCATGGGCTCCAGGGCAGCTCAGCTCTGCTGGTTCCCTCCCCCAGCCCTCCTGCTTGCTCTCATAGTTCAGATGTTTGCATCTACAAATAGATCTTAATGCTGCGTGAATGCCGGGCTGCTTAATATTCCAGTTGGTTTTGGATGCCCTTGCTGAATGGTGCCACAATCTCCAAGGTAGGTCTGTGGATCTGAAGACGTGCCTTAAATAAAACCAGCACTGAGTTTTTCTTAGCGATTGTGCCCAAACAAAACCACCTTGCTGTGGGTATTAGTGTGCTTTTGAAACCAGCCCACAAATTATTAGTTAAATCATACGCGTTCTGCTCAGGATAATTAACAGGACTCCTGCTGCACTAATTTAAGCCTTGAATATTGAGGGAAAACAGAGCTGTTTCTTACTGTTTTCAAGGGTTGGAGTAGTGTTGCACAGGCTGCTGGTGTTGCTGCACATTACAGGTCTGAAGCAGGGCGATGCACCATCAGCCCAGACAAAGCTGGCATTTCTTTGGCTGCTCAAAACCATCCTTCTGGATTCAAAGCCTTCCTTGATTTGCTGTTGGATGCGGCTGATCAGGTTCATCTTAAGCGCTCAGGAGATAAGAATCAGTGGATCTTATTTCAAACCAAATCTGTTTCTCTTTCAGAGGTACACGCCACAGGATTCAACTATCAAAACGAGGATGAGAAGGTTACCCTCTCCTTTCCCAGCACCCTTCAGAAAGGTAAGAGGTATTCAGATGCTTTCAGCTCGCTTTGCCCTGTGCATTTATGGTGCTTGCATTAGCAAAGCTGGAGCAGCAGCTGTGTGTCCCCTGGAGGTTGAGGGAGTGAGACGTGAGCTATCAGCTGTCAAGCTGAAGTAGATTGAATTCTGAGGATACCTTAAAGTTGGAGTTCCCTTTTCTAGCTGAAAGAATGCAGTTCAAGTAAGTGCCATAAAAAGCTGCTATTCTAATCTGTTTCTCTAGGAAGTGCTTTGATTATCTCTGTGACCGTTCAGTGAATGGATACTTAGAGAGCGGGCAGCACAGATTAACACCTGACTTAAGAAACCTCTTTTACAAGGTCCCTTTGGGATTAAAATGGTCGAGATTAATGGGAAGCAGAAACGATAAGATCACTTTGACTGTGGGCCCCTGGAACTGCAGAGATTGTTTCCTTAATGGTGGTGTTTGCTTCTAACATGAAGGTGACTCCAATTATTTACCTGCTATTGGGCGTTAGGCTCAAAGCTATTTCTGTCACATACTGATGATCTCTTCTCCTCTTACTGAGAAAGAGCTAATCTGAGTTACTGCAGTATTTTCCTAGGCTTGAATGCACTAAATCTTTTTGAAACTATTGTGTGTTGTGGTTGTTTTTTTGCTGTGCTGGGTTTGTGGGTTGAAACTTTGCTCCTTGGTTTGGATGAAGCTGTTTTACTTCATCTTTTCCAACACAAATGTAAAGGTTGTCAGGTGATAAACTGCTGGCGTTTCATTCTGTTGGATATTGGCTTGCTGCCTTTCTGATCGAGATCAGCTTTCCCCTTTTACACCGAGACATGGAGGGCAGAATAAATCCTAAGACTAATTGACTTAGAAGCTTGAATGCAACCAGTGCTCCACTTTGGCATTTGCAGTGGGTTTCAGAGGATGAATAGCCACATCCTATGCTTTTGCAAAGAAAGAGCTGTGGGATCAGACTTAGCAAATAGCTCAAGGGAGATCTCTCCTGTGTTGTGTTTAGAGGATGAGGAGTGCTGCAGGAACCTGTGGTATGATATGCCTGGCTTTGCCTGCACTGGTTTTGATGCTTAGCTCTGCTGGGTCTCACTTTTTTCATAAGGAGAGCAAAGGGTTTGAGGGGGGCTGCCAGAAAACCCATGGGTGGGGATGAACTGAAGAGCCACCTTCAGAAAGGCAACGGTCCAGCTGAGAAGCCCAGATCTGAGCCAAAGAAGTGCTCTGCGGTGTATCCATATCAACATCCAACCTGCTTCTGTTTCAGGGACGGGAACGCTGAAGATAGACTTTGTAGGGGAGCTGAATGATAAAATGAAAGGTTTTTATCGAAGTAAATATACTACCCCTACTGGAGACACACGTTATGCTGCTGTCACTCAGTTTGAGGTATGGGCCGTGTTTCTGTTTTCAAGGGATGTTATTCTTCTTGTGGTGTTTGTTCTGCAGAGCTTTCGTTCTGCTCTGGGTAAACTTCACAAATGCATTCTCTTTCTCTTGCTCCTCGTGGACGGGCAATGCTAAAGCTGCCCTTTATGCTGTGTCTTGAAGGTCAGTGCATTCTGAGTCTGGCACCTACCCCAGCCAACAGTCATGCTGATGTGTGATGCACTGTATTATAAATAAAACAGATGCGGTGTTTAGAAACATCTATTGGTGTAGATGTGGTCAAACACATCTGGATAACTTACCTCTTTATCTTTAACTTGCCTTTATCTCAGCATCATAATGACATCCAAAAACAGAGCCAGAAAATGGCTCAAGCGTTATGTAAACCCTGGTCAGGAGGACAGAATTTCATTGCATATTGTGATTTCATAGCTGCGTGCCACATGAAAACATGGAGAGCTTACCCTGTACTCACAGAAGGTTCCCTTTGGGTGCTGGTTGGTGTTAGGATGTGGGTAGGTGGTCCTGTGTGTGCTGTCTGGGAACGCCTGCGTGCCCTTCTGCTTTCACATGACTGAGCTTTGCTCCTGCCATGACTCTGCTAAATTCTGCTCTGACTGTAGAATTCCATCGGAGCACAAAGTGCTTTTTAGCTGCTTTATAAAGGGAAAAAGAAACAAAAAGGGGGAAATAAATTATCACTGTAGTAACAAAATGCTTTAGTAGAGGGGTCAGGGGGCGTCAGTGAGGAGGCTGCACGGTGCCATCACCACCAGACAGCATTAATCCAACTTCTTGCCCATAAAATATACCTATTCTTTGTATGTTTCCATTGCAGCAGCTTCTTGTGACTCCTTGGCTTAATGTTCTTTCTTCTTCTTTCAGGCTACTGATGCTCGCAGAGCTTTCCCTTGCTGGGATGAGCCTGCTATTAAGGCAACGTTTGATATTTCATTGGTGGTTCCGAAGGACAGAGTAGCTTTGTCAAATATGGTAAGTTCTTGGTGCACCAACTGTCTTCTGAATACAACTCTACTAAAGGCAGCTGCCTGATGGAAAGTGAAGTGTGTTTGGTGACTTAGGAATGCAGTCTGTCGTAGTAGCTATGAGTAAGCAGCCCTGAATTGAGAGAAGCCTTAAAAGATGCTATTGTTATTTCAGATGCTAGCACAAAACCTAAACAGACCTTACAAACCACAGTGGTGCGTGTTTGTTTTCTTAGCTAAAGTCTAGCATATGTCGTGCCACGTGCTGCTTGATGAAGAGTGACTTGGGGTGAAGGGGGGGGGGGAATAAAAACAGCCAACCCTTTGCATGTTTGTATAGCTGCTACAACTCGAGATAAACAGGCATGGTTTTTTTGCCCTGGAGAATTGCTGAGCAGAAATTAGGGTAAGATGTACGAGTGGAAGTAAATCCAAGCAGGCATTCTCAGGTTCCCGTTTTAAATACGGTGCAGATATTTCTGGAATGTGCTTCTGGAGAAGAGCAACGTGAGGTTTGAAAATGGGTTTTTTTTTTTCTTTTTAGGTTTTTGTTTCAGTCAGTTCAGTTTTATTTCACTTTCCTGGTCCCCTGGGAGAGGTCTGGCTTTGCTCGCTGACCACGTGGTTCTGGTTTCTGTTTCAGTATTTTCTACAAGCCTCGTGCCTTACTGAAAACTGCACAATATCCTCTTTGGAGGGAGGCAGCTGATAGCTAACGTGTTCAGCTGCCTTTCCAGTAATAGAATATAAACTATATAGTATAAAAGAGCACCTGCCTTTCCAGTAATGGAATATCATGTGTATATTATAGAAGCGCGTCTCCATGCGTGATGGGGCTTCTTTTAGCTAAGGGGGAAAGCTGGGTTATCAAATCAGGGAACTTCTTTCATGTTCAACATGTGATTCCTAATGATGCAGCAGTTCATCCCATGCACTGCAGAACAGTTTCACTTCCACAAATCTGCTTCTCTTTCATGTTGAAGAATGTCATTGACCGGAAGCCATACCCAGATGATGAAAACCTGGTGGAAGTCAAGTTTGCTCGCACCCCCATCATGTCAACATATCTGGTGGCATTTGTGGTGGGAGAATATGACTTCGTAGAGACCAGGTCCCTAGATGGTGTCTTAGTGCGTGTTTACACTCCTGTGGGCAAAGCTGAGCAAGGAAAGTTTGCATTAGAGGTAAATGCATCCTGGGTGATTTGGTTATTGCTGTTGTGAGCTCCTGCAGGGCTCTGTGTTAAAGGAAGCTTTGCTTGGGGGCGAACTCATGTCTCTAATGAGAAGAAAAGCACACGTTTAGTCATTTTGATGTATAATGTGATCCAAAGATGATGAGGAATACTGAGGGGAAGGGTACAGCCTGGGGGAGAAAGGGGATGGGAGCCTTCCAAGGCATAGGGGATGGGAGCCTTCCAAGGCATAGGGGATGGGAGCCTTCCAAGGCATAGGGGATGGGAGCCTTCCAAGGCATAGGGGATGGGAGCCTTCCAAGGCATAGGGGATGGGAGCCTTCCAAGGCATAGGGGATGGGAGCCTTCCAAGGCATTGGGGATGGGAGCCTTCCAAGGCATTGGGGATGGGAGCCTTGCAAGGCATTGGGGATGGGAGCCTTGCAAGGCATTGGGGATGGGAGCCTTCCAAGGCATTGGGGATGGGAGCCTTCCAAGGCATTGTGCTCTGGAAGCTGGGAATGAGTCTGCTGGAGGAAAGCTTGTATGTGCTGCTCTCATAGGCTGGTCTTGGCCATCAGGAAGCTTTTGGTTTTACCAATTGTTCCATGTTAACAAAACATTGACCAGGTTTCTCCTCTTCTCTCTTACAGGTTGCTGCTAAAACTCTGCCTTTTTATAAGGACTACTTCAATGTTCCTTACCCTCTTCCTAAAATTGATCTCATAGCTATTGCAGATTTTGCTGCTGGTAAAGTCACTCACTTTGTTGATGAACTGTATTTAATTTGAATTATAAACATTTAGGAAGAGGTGTGTATCCATATCAATAAACCTTTGTATTTATTTTATAAAGGTGCCATGGAGAACTGGGGCCTTGTTACTTATAGGTATGCTGTTAAAATACTGTCTTTCCCCTCCTTTGTTCACTAATTCTTAGCAGTAACTGGATTAGTTGTAGGGAACTGGCATCATCCCAACTAAGACCAAATCAATACCTTCAGCTCTTGCTTCAGTTTGAATCGTGGTGACTCCTCACACTGAACCTTAGGAAGGCAGGGATCAGCTCTGTAAGCACTGAGGGTGTGAGGGTTTTTAACTGCCTGGCAGCACTGCCTGTTCTCCAAGAGAACTTCCCTTGGCTGTTTTTTCCCCATCCAAGTTACGCTCCTGCTGGCACAGCTGGAATGGTTTCTTACTTGACATTGTAGGCAAGTTGGTCAACAGCAGCAGCCACATGATTATCATGTCAATGAGAAGTACTAACTTGCCTTCCTTTTCAGTTGTTTTTTTTTTGTGTTCATCTGATCAAGCTTTTGTCGGGCTGATCCTCCTTCGTTTTGTACCTTGGGCTCGGAAACTTTGGACTTCAACTAACCTTTGAATTTGGCCTTAAAAAACCCACGACTTGCAATGGATGCTTGAGTCCAGTTTAAAATCTATGTCTTAAATTATTACAATTTTGATGAAATCTTTTACTTCTTGTGAGGGGGGGAAAAAATAACCCCACCTACTTATCTTGGATGAGCAGAATTCTCATTATTTTTTAAAGCCTTTCTTAATTTTTTTGCTGCTTCGTTTTTTTTCCCCCTTTTTACTCTCCATTTGGCACACTTGCTTTTATCCCCTTGGGGACAGAAGGTTGGCACAGTGTGTGTGTGGAGTTCTGTCCCCTCGGAGCACAGCAAGTCCTGAAGCTGTGGCCACCCCACATCCTTTGCAATGGGGTGTTTGCAGAGGAAGGTCGTGTGCCTGAGCTGGGGAAGCACTTGTGTGCTGTGTATGGAGGAGCTGCATGTCTGCAGTGGGTGTGTGACACAGCTGGAGAGAGCTGGGCTTCCTTTGGGGATGAGGGAGGCAGAGGAGGCTGACTGTGCATACACCATGCAGTGCAAAGGGAGTTTGAGTTAAGGTGAGACTTGTCGTGTCCCCCCCCTTTCCTTCCTAGATTAAGTAGGTGAGCTGTTTTATACATAAAGCATAAACTTTCTCGTTCCTGCTTGGGTGATTGCACTTGTCTTCTTGCATGCCGTGAGGAACTGTTGCTCCAAAGCATTCCAATAAGTGTGGAACTTACCAAAACAACGTCTAAACTGAAATACCTCCTGGTTTTTATCGGTTGTACCGATCACTCTGTAGCTTGTTTAGCTTATTTTAACCTACTTCTGCTGTGTTTTTTAACCTAGGCTTATTTCAGTGACCTCTCTCTTTTCAATACAGGGAGACTGCATTGCTCATTGACCCCAAAAATTCCTGTTCTTCATCTCGCCAGTGGGTGGCTCTGGTTGTGGGACATGAACTCGCTCATCAGTGGTTTGGAAACCTCGTGACCATGGTATGTAACAGTTACAGATACCAGTTGTTGTGGACGTGTGCTTCATATCATCATTATTAAGTGTCCTTATTAAAAGCGTCCTGTAATAACAGACATGGTGTCTTACCAAAAAAATTGCTTTATTATCCGTTTCTTCATTACAAGTGTGTCCTGTAAAGGTACTTACAGATCTTCCTTCTAAGACAGGAGAAGACTAAGTGTGCTCATTGCTCTTCTTGGGCTGCTGACTCCTTCATAGGGAGGAGCTGGTGCTCACAAGCGTTGCCTGTCCCTCTACCCTGTGCTAAATGAGGACATTAACGCTTTCTCTTTGCTCCTGTTTTCTTGTTGGTGAAGTGAAACCCTTGGAATCATTTTCTTTATTCCACCTTCTTGTTTTCCAGGAGTGGTGGACCCATCTTTGGCTGAACGAAGGCTTTGCCTCCTGGATCGAGTACCTGTGCGTCGATCACTGCTTTCCAGAGTACGACATCTGGACTCAGTTTGTTTCTGCTGATTACACACGAGCTCAAGAGCTCGATGCCTTAGACAACAGTCACCCAATTGAAGTGAGTCTTGTCCTTCCTGCTGGTTATCTCCGTTCTTTTGTTCCTATTTGTTCCCTATTAAGAAAGAACCGTACACTCATTCATAATGCAAAGTAAAGCCCAACACTGCATTTAATCTTTGTGGATTGTCCTGGATTAGATGTGTACTTCCTTCAGTGAGAGAACCCCTAAAGCAACAGAACAAACAAAATCAAAGCATTGAGGCAATTAACTCACTGCTAATTATCCTCTTCATCGCAGGTTAGCGTTGGCCATCCATCTGAAGTAGATGAAATATTTGATGCTATTTCTTACAGCAAGGGAGCATCTGTAATCCGAATGCTGCACGACTACATTGGTGATGAGGTAGGAAGTCTGTTGTCAGGAGCTAACTGTAGGTTAACTGCACTGCAAAAAGCTGAAGTTTATGTCTATGTGACTTCTGTGTTGGGCTGTATTTGAATTTAGCCAGGAGAAATGAGGCGGTGGGAAGAGGCAGAAGTGAAATGATTTCAGTGCTAAAATCTTGAAGGAAAACACGTTAAGAGTTAATCTTTGTAGCAGCAGAGTGTAGGAGGGAGTTACAGGTGTATGTGTGGGTCCTGGGATTCTTTGGTTGATACTTGAATGTGAATGCAGCGTGGAGGGAGGACAGGAGGGACCTCTGCTATGGTGCCATTACATGTATTCAATTGTTTGTTCCCAGGACTTTCGGAAAGGAATGAATTTATATTTAACAAAGTTCCTGCAGAAGAATGCAGCCACAGGTAACTGCTGAGCATTACGTGATTAAGAAATCTCATTTCTGGAGAGAGAATTTTTGGTGCTAATTTGGTGGTTTCTTACGTAGCTGCTCTTGCAACTGAGTAACTGGAAAGCAGGAAATAATGGGTTTGTTTCCAGTTTCATGCAGTGTTTCCCTGCACAGCCAGAACTCAGCATCCTCTGGGGGTTCTGTCTCTCAGATGGGGTGATCTGCAGGACCTGCACTTGCTGGTGATGAGCACGTCCACGTAATGATAGAAGTGGAGCGTGGTGTTTTGCCAGCTGCACACCATGCTTGGCACTATTGATTGCGTGGATGAGTAAACAGTTCAAAGTCTGCTCTAACATCTCTTTTCTTCAACCTTTTTTTCTTGGGTGTCATTCATAAACATGGAATTGGACCCTCAGCTTTAAGCAGTCCGTGTGGCTCAGCTGGTTCTTTTGGCCTTTTGGAAGTTTCCTCTTCCCCTCTCCTCACATGCAGATGGCTTAAACTATTTCATTTTCCTCTCCCATCACCTTCACAACTTGACAAAAGGGCAGTGGAAATCCCAGCAGGCAAATGGGAGCAATACCACAGCTCCAACCCTTCAGGGCCCCACATTGTAACAGTGTCTGACATGGTGGGGCTTTGGGGGGGTCCTTAGTCAGACTTTTCTTCTACAGAGGACCTCTGGGAAAGCCTGGAAAAAGCAAGTGGTAAACCTATTGCTGCTGTGATGAATACATGGACCAAACAGATGGGATTTCCACTCATTTACGTGGAAGCTGAACAGGTGAGTTGTGCAGTAATTCCCCTTACTGGTTCGTTTCAGATCAGACGTTCTGCCTTTTAGATGTGTTTAAGATCATATTTGGTGGTTTCCAATAACTTAAATACCGGAGTGTGGTGCAGTGAATGGCTTTGTTTAGTGGCAGGTCTGTTTCTACAAAGAGGGGAAGAGGAGGAACCCAGTGGAAAGTGAAATAGAGTTTATCCACAGACACTCTAGGCCATGTGCCTGGGGTTTGCTGACATGGCCCGTTTGCTCTTTGTGTTTGAAAAGCTGCAGGGGCAGTGGAATATCTGCTGTAGGCCCCCTCAGTGCACACTGTTCTTCCAGCTCCATTTTGATTGTGCTTACCCTGCAACATCACAGGATGAGCTGGGATTAGTGGCTGGAAAGTGAAATCAGACCCCAAAAAAGCAATGGGTAATTAGGGCACGTATGTCTCTACAATAGTAATGATGAGTAAACTGGAATGAATCCTTGAGTTAACTTCTGTCTGTGGGGGAGAGTGGAAGTGATGCAAGTTTAAGGAGTGCACAGAAGGTGGGATGTATGGAAGATGAAGTTAAATGTTCCTTTCTCCTTTAACTCCGTGAACACTGAAATAAGTTGGGATTCCTTAAGAATCTGATTTGATGTTTTGCTTTTATTTTTTAGCAAGAAGATGACAAAGTGTTGAAGTTAGTCCAGAAGAAGTTCTGTGCCAGTGGACCATATGCTGGTAAGATGAGGGCTGGGAGCAGAAGCAGAGTGTTCATTCCTTTCTATGCAATGACCGCAACATGATCAGACAGCTGCACTGCTTGGCTTTGGGTGTTTAAGTATTTGGTAAGACTTCAGAATTAATATGAAGCTGAGTGCTGTGATGCTTTCCATGTCCTCCTGCTATGGTGAAAGCTGCAGTCTTCAGCTCAGCTTTCATTCTCTGCCCATGTCCGCTTTAAGGGCATTGCTGCCATTGGAGGAGCTCTGTAAGCTGCTGGTCTTATGGCTGTGAATAAAGAAAAATGCCTTGGATGGAAGTCAGCTCTATTTCCTTAGGCCCTTTTCCTTAGGCCTCCCTTGTTGTTGGTTTGTTTTAGGGGAGGATTTCCCTATGTGGATGGTCCCCATAAGTATTTGTACAAGTGACGACCCCACCAGTGCCAAAATGCAAGTGCTGATGGACAAGCCAGAACTGACCTTGGTTTTGAAAGATGTTAAACCAGACCAGTGGGTGAAGGTGAGTGGCCATAAGGGAGCAGTGAGTTTGGTTGTCACTCTGATGTTCTCCTTCGTTCCAGTTTCTTCTTCCCTCTCTTATTCCATGCGATCTCGTATTTGTTGTGCAGGGGCCTCTCAGTGCTGCTGGATATTGGCTCCTGTCTGTAATGCTTAACGTGGATCTTTTCCCTTCAGACCTTTGTTTGCAGGAGCAGTCTACACAATGTAAACTGGAACCTTCTCAGAGTGTGAGCCCAGAAAAGCAGAGTCCCATTAAGCAGAGGCAGCTTTTAAATACGGTGGCTTTTTCAGTATCCCGTGGCAACTGCAGGTTTAGTTTAAGTCCATTCTGAGCAAAAATAGTCCTGTTTGTTTCTCGTTGGCGTGAAGGTTTTCAATGGGTTTTACCAGGCAAGTAGGAATCTGCAAGTGGAAAAAACCCAGTGCTGAGATGTGCTGCAGACACAGGGCAGAAGCAGGACTTGAGAAGGGAAAGGCACCAACTGACTGCAGGAAGGTAGTGAGGTTTAGAACTGTGGTTTCTGAGCTGTACTCTGAGAGCAGTAAGAGTTATTCCAAGTCAGATCTTCCTGCTTTAACTAATGGGAGTATTTCAGCCATCAGCTCTGTGTGCTCCCTGCAGTCCCCACATCTATCTGCTTCACCCTGGTGACAGAGAGGCACATCACAACCAGCCCCAAGGCCCCAACAGGGGTGAAGATGCTGATGATCTCTGCCTTCCTACCCCAAAATGCAGCCCTTCAGGCTTACTGTGCATGACCTGCTCTTATGCAGGGCATAAGAGCATCTATCTCCTATATTGAGATACCAGCTCTATATCAGAGTCATGTCGAGGTTACAGAAGTGAGTTCTGTAGCATGGCCAGTCTGCCCTGTGTTGTACCTTCTGCACTGTATATGCTTCTTCCTACCCTTACCCTGGTTAGGAGTGGAGGTTTCTCTTTCCTCCTTGCTCCCATCCTCTTTCCTCATGCCAGCTCTCTCTCACCTACCATACCTCTTAGTGAGCAATCCTTATTGAGAATAAAACAAAACAAATCCTTCTTATTAATTATTTTCCCTGGCTTTTAATTCTTTGCTCTTTGGTGCATTTCAGTTAAACCTCGGGACAGTGGGTTTCTACCGCACTCAGTACAGCCCCGACATGCTGGAGAGTTTAATACCAGCCATCAAAGACCTCTCCCTACCCCCCGTGGACAGACTCGGTCTGCAGAATGATCTTTTCTCTCTGGTAAGCGAGCTGTGCTGCTGTGTCTAATAATGAGATCAATGCTAGTGACAGAAACGGGTGTTTGAAGAGCCAGTCTCTGTTTTTAGAGGCAAAGCACCCTTGGGATTACTGCATGTGTTGGACTGTTAGGTCAACAAATCCAGACTTGGTAAGGCTTAGCCCTTACCTGTGTATGGAAAGCACTGCGTGCCCTGCGAGATGAGCACAGCCTTATTTATAAGGCAGCGAGCAACCGAATGCCTTAATTCTGCATAGAAGTAAAACTAATCTGTGTCTTTTCCTCTCCCAGGCCCGAGCTGGAATCATTAGCACTGTAGAGGTTCTAAAAGTCATGGAAGCTTTTGTGAATGAGCCCAATTATACTGTGTGGAGCGACCTCAGCTGTAACCTGGAGATCCTCTCGACTCTTTTATCCCACACAGACTTCTATGAGGAAATCCAGGTGTTCGTGAAAGATGTCTTTTCACCAATAGGGGAGAGACTGGGATGGGACCCCAAACCTGGAGAGGGTAGGAGAACTCACTGTTGGGTTTCACAGCGTGGTTTTGGGTTTTGAAATAAAGAAGCCATTGAAATGTTGGGAATGGCAGAGAAGGGAGGAAGAGGAAGGGCTGAGGAAGGCATTTTTGAGGGGTGTTTTTATGCTTAAAAAGCCAAACACAAAGCCAAACACAAAGCCTCCCTTTCTCAAGTGCACGTTAGAAGGGTGAACATTTCCCTGCCCAGTCAGTGGTTGATTTCAGAACTCTCTGCTGTAGGTTTGCATCTGTTGGAGTGCTCCAAACTTCTTGGGCTGTCGGGGTGGGAAGCCATGTAGGTTCACATTCACTTGCCCCAATTAGTCCCAGTGTGAATCCAACAGGTTATGATGACCAGCCTGGCTCAGATTGCCGGCTGTGTTTGGTCCAGTGTTTTATTCTCCTGATCCTCTTACTGTTTAAAAACTAAACTATCCTTCCAATGGCACTGAGGAGAGCTGGGAAGTCGTCGTTTCTTTATCCACTCATATGCAGAAGGATTATTTTGTAGCTCTGTGCTTATCAGCGTGGGTGGAACAATGAAAGGATGACATTCATTCACTGTTTTCTCCTTCTACTCCTCAGGTCATCTAGATGCCCTCCTGAGAGGTCTGGTGCTGGGCAAACTAGGTAAAGCTGGGCACAAAGCTACCTTGGAAGAAGCCCGACGCCGGTTTAAAGACCACGTGGAAGGAAAAAACATCCTGTCAGCTGATCTGAGGAGTCCTGTAGGTTATCAGAGGGTTTGGTTCCCACCTACACTGCCACATCCAGGCTCTGGTCTCTGGATGGTGTTGGTTTTGGAGGCTGGTGGACGTGGATTGGGTGTATACAAAGTGCTTGCTGGCTGTCAGCACGTGGTTCAAAGATTTCATGCTCTGTTTCTTTTGCTGAAGCTGAAATGAAGGAAGGGGGGGTTGGCAAAGCCTCCTTAAAATTCAGTGCTAAAACAGAAGGGGTCGGTGCAGCTCACCTGTCTGAAATGCAGCCCAAATGCACAGCAGCTGTTTATTGCAGAGCCCATTGACCCCACAGTGAGCTTTGCATCTTTCCAAGTGTGATGTGTGATGGGCGTCTCTGTGCTCTCTCTCAGGTCTACGTCACTATCTTGAAGCATGGAGACAGCACTACTTTAGACACCATGCTCAAGGTGAGTGCACGCTCCTTTCTTCACACAACCAGCTTAACTCAGTGAAAGAGCTGAACCTTCCCACCCCTGTGGGTTCATTGTCTGAGCTGGAGCTTCTGTGTAGCTGAGCCCGGTGGGGTGATGTGCAGATGATGAGGTCACTCAGCCTTAAATGTGCTCCTTGGTCCTCCAGTGGTGTGAAATTGCCACCTAGTGGATTGCTGCCTCTCTCATTGTAGGATCATTTCCCATTGCTCAGAGGCACGGTTCTACTCGGCCTTATATAAACAGTGGTGAGGATCAGCTTGTTACTAATGGCACTTTCTGCTCATGCATGTGGAATGAGAGATCCCTCATGTAGATAACTGCCACGTTAGTCATGAACACATTCACTTTGTCATACCTTATGCTTAAAGACGAACCCAGCAGCGTATCCAGCAAGGTGAGCAGTGCCAGGTGATGAGAGGTGGTCACTTCACATCTGTGCTAACTCTATTTGCTCTGCCTTTGAAGCTTCACAAGCAAGCAGACATGCAGGAGGAGAAGAACCGAATTGAGCGCGTCCTCGGAGCCATCTCCCAGCCTGAACTGATTCAAAAAGTCCTCACCTTTGCACTTTCAGTAAGTTAATGGGAAAGCTGTTGTATCTGGGAAGAGTCGTGGCTATTCAATGGGGTTTATACCTTAATCTGGGCAAAGGGGAGAAGGGCTGCCCTGGGTATTTGTTAGCAATGCGTGCAGCTGGTTGGAACTGCTGGGAGTGTTTGTTGATGTCTTCGTCCCCAGGAAGAGGTACGTCCCCAGGACACGGTGTCTGTCATTGGAGGAGTGGCAGGAGGCAGCAAGCAGGGGAGGAAAGCTGCATGGAAGTTCGTACGGGACAACTGGGAGGAACTTTATAATCGATACCAGGGTGGATTCTTGATATCCAGACTAATAAAGGTACGTGGGGGCTCTTGAGAATGGCTCCATTCACACGGAGGGCCCCAAACGGAGCTATAGATGAAATGCTGGCTGCTTACCTTTGCTTATATATGTGTTGTTTTCCTGCAGCTAACAGTGGATGGGTTTGCAAACGACAAAATGGCAGCGGAAGTGAAGGTAAGAAGTGCGATCGATGGAGGTAACCAACTTCATTTGCCATAGATTGGCTGCTCTGAGCTGTAAGCACCTCATGGGAGAGCCGTGAGTTGGGGGTCTGTGCCTCTGAGTTGTTGCTGCTTTGAGTTGTTCCATTGAAATGCCATCCATGAGCAATTCGTGACACAGCTGCTGACAACCCCTATTCCACGAGCTTTGCTTATTACCTCTCACATGGTAAGAATGAGCTCGGTTCCATGCTGTACATCCAGGTTTGTGCCATAAGTTGTGCCGTTCAATGAGAGCAAGGCTTTGAGAGTGTCTGCAGGGCTCTGCTGGCTCCAGTATCCCCATGGCTGTGAGCTTTGGGAAGCACTCAGGCTTTCTTTGCTCCCTGCCTGCAGTTTGATGGGTGCTCCTTGGCAGAAGAAACACAAAAGTCTGGCCCTCAGTTACTGCTTTCCCATGGAAATCTTCAGTGTCAAACAGTAACTTGTTTCCATCACAACTCCCTGCTGGAACACGGGGTTGTCTGTGTGTCACCCCATGTCTTATGTTGGTGTGTGTTGGGGTGAAGGTGAGGATGGTGCCCACAGCCATGTGCTCAGCTGGAGCTGTAAGTGAGTGATCCAAGCTGGATGTGGCTCTGGGCAGCCCTGCACATAGCAGGGGGGTTGGAACTGGATGTAGGCATTGCTGTCCTTTGCAACCCAGGCCATTCTATGATAGAGAGGTGCTGCAGGGATGAACATGAGAACCAGGAGGTGCCCAGAGGTGGTTTGTATGGCAGGCAGCAGCACTCAGAAACATGATACATAGAGCAGAGCTTTGGCAAAATGGCCCTGAGCATCACTGGGTGCACCCAGAAAATAACACACGGGGTTTGCTGCTCATGTGTGCCTCCCACTGCAGGGCTCAGCCGTGCAGGATGGGACGGAGATGGAAGCAGAGCCGTTCTGTTGCAGCCAGCAGAGAAACCTCATTTCTTCCTATACAAACTCAGAAGGAGGCTCAGAGGGAGGGGGGGGTTCAAACACAGCCCCACCTGCAGCCATTGGGCCCTTCTCCCCCCATTAACGCCCTGCGGTGTGTTTTATATGCAGGCTTTCTTTGAGAGCCACCCGGCTCCATCCGCAGAGCGCACCGTCCAGCAGTGCTGCGAGAACATCCTGCTGAATGCTGCCTGGCTCAAACGGGACAGCGAGGACATCCATCAGTTCTTCCTGCACAGGAAGGGTCCCCCCCCGACCACGGCGTGAACCTGAGGTGCTGCTGAACCCCACTGAGCATCCGTGGGGGTGTGGGGATTAGGGGGGGGGGGAGGTGGGTGTAGGGATGGGAGGGAGGGAGGGAGGGAGGTGGGGGGGGAAAGGAGGAGCTGCTGCCCCACAGCTGATTGCTAACGCCAAGAATTTGGAGTCTTTTTCTCTCCCGTGGATGTGGATTGGACTGTGAATGTAGCGAGGTGGTTTCCTGCTCACACTCCAGAATTAAGATTCTTATTCCAATTAATCGCAATTCAAGGCAAAGAGGAAAGAGAGAAAGAAAGAGAGAGAGAGGAAAAAAAAACCAACAACAACAACCAAGATGTGTAAATATGATAGTAATAAAATAGAGCATAACAAAACTGTGAAACTTCCTCCAGCCTTGGTGCAGTGTTGAACACCCCCCCCTCCTGCTGATGCTTTTTAATGCCCTCCCAACCCCCCCCCATCCCAAATAGAGGAAACCCAGCAGTGTGAGGTCAGGAACCTTTTGGGGCAGGAGCTCAGAAGGCAAGAAGCCAAACAGCTCCCAGTGCATTTGGGGGGGGGGAGATGTTCCTTCAGCCCCACATCAGATCATAGGTTCCCCCCCCCCCCTTTTCATGTTCCCTCTCAGCAGAAAGAGCAGCTTTCTGTCTCTTCCACTTGTTCTCACGTCCTCCTTCGGGATTGTACGGAAGCACCTTTCATAGCTGCATTAAAACAACAGAACCATTCACTCCGTCTGTCCTTTTGCTCCTTGCTTTTTGGTCCCCCCCCCAGCCTCACAATGCAAACCTGCCTGGCTCTCCCACTGCAGTCAGGGCTGGGCTTTGCTCCCACCTCCCCGCAGCCATAACAGCGATTCAATGGCTTTTCCTTCCTTTCTATGCCGTGGGTGGCAATTGGATTCAACAAGCCTTACCTGCTGCTGCTACAGATGGAGCCCAAAGCTGCTCATTAACCCCCATGTTGGAGCTGAACCTCCTGATGCCAGCAGGCTGCCAGCCGCCCTTTAACCCCTTATAACCCTTTTTCTCTGTGTTTTTTGCTTAAAATAACCCTTAAAAACAACCAAGGAGGGAAAAAAAATGAAAGCAGTTTTGGGTTAATAAAAACAAGAGCCGTGTTCAACTCATTGTCGTTATGGGCTCCTCTTCCAACCCCACCAACCGGGCATTGCAATGGCTGGGAAGCCCCCCACCCCCCCCCCCAAGGCCTGGTCTTAACGCATCACGGCCTGACGGGACCCTGATTTGTGGGGGGGGCTGGAGCCGCTTCTCCGTCCCGGTATAAACCCGACACGTGCTAAACACGCCACTTCCGGTCCGCTCTACTTCCGGTCTGCGCGACGCCGCGAGGATTTCCGCTCCCTCCCCCCCCCCCAACTCAGTCGGGGCGCCCTTCGCGTCGTCATCCAATCAGCGCTCAGCACCACCGGAAGCTCCACCTCCTCTCTTCCTCCCCGCGGCCCGCCAAATCCCACCCCCCGGCTCGATTCGACCAATAGAAACTCGAGCCGCTTGCCGCTTCCCACCAATCAACGCGTCGGCGCGGGGCGGCGGGCCGCGGCCCGTGGTATCCCTCCGCCGCTCGGTGTGCGCGCGCGCACCGCTCCGCCCGCGCGGCCTTTTTTCTCCCTCCGCCGCCGCCTCCCGCACAACCCGGAGCGCCGCCGCCGCCCCCCCCCCCCCTCACCCACCCACCCCATCGCTTCCCCTTCCTCCCTTCCCTCACGCCGCCGCCGCCGCCGCCATGGAGCTCATCACCATCCTGGAGAAGACGGTGTCTCCGGGTAAGGCCGCGCGGTCGCGCCGTGTGGTGGAGCTGTGGGGGGGGGGCGGCGCTGCCCGGTCTGTGCCCCCCCCCCCCCCCTCCGGTTTGTGCCCCCCCCCATTGACCGCCCCCCCCCCCCCCTCACAGACCGCTCGGAGCTGGAAGCGGCGCAGAAGTTCCTGGAGCAGGCGGCGATCGAGAACCTGGTGAGTCCCGTTCGGTCCCGTTCGGTTCCATTCGGTCCCGTTCGGTTCGGTTCGGTTCCATTCGGTTCCTCCGGGCCTCCATCTCGGCCCCCACCCCCACCTTTCTGTCCTTCCCCCCCCCCCCGGTTCCGTCCCTCCCGCTCCCGCTCCTCTCAGCGCCAATGGCGGCTCTCCCGGCGGCGGCGGCGGCCAATGGGGGCGCGGCGGAGGGGAGCGGCCGGGCCATGTGCGGCCATGGCAGCGCCGGGGCCTTCCCGGGTGGGGCCGAATAGGGACCGAGCGCTGAAAAGAGCGTTTTTAGGGTCGATATTCGCCCATCGCCGGGCTGGGGGGGGGGTAACGGGGACACCGGGAGCCACGTGAGGCCATCGGGGGTCTCTTGTGTTGATATTGAATGGAGATCCCGTTGTACCGGGGGGTTGTGTCGGTCTGAGCTGCCCCGGCGATGTAATGGGGGGAGGTTTGGGGTCATGGGGGGGTTGGGGGGGGTTTGGGGTCACGTTGGGGGCTGTGGGGCGGCCATTTCCCCCCCCATCCCCTTGTAGGAGTTGCCTTTAAAGCTGTATGAAATAACCCAGAGGAGGAATGGAGAAGCTTTCCCGTTGCTGTGGTTTATTTAGGGTCGATCCTTTAAAGGCAGCAGCAGCAGCAACGTGTTCATTTCATCCCTATTCCTCACCTCTAACCCGGGTTCATCCCATGAGATAAACCCTATAGGGGCTGTGCTCAGAGCTGGGACCCCACAGAGCCACCCCCAGCCCCACAGAGCCCCCCCCAGCCCCACACTGCTCCATGCATCCACACCTCCCAAGCCTTTCCATTTGCAAGCTGATGCTCCAGAGCCTCACACAGGTGAAACATCACATCTCCCCTTCCTAAAAGCAAAGCTGACCCCCCTCTCTCTGCCCCCATCTGCTGCAGGGTGATGAGGGCTGTGCTGCATGGTGGATGCATGTGGGGAAGCCAAAGCTTTTGGCCTTTGTGCAGCCTTTAGGAGGCAGAGCACGACCTGCAGCTGGATCAGCGGTGCCTCGTGCATCGACCTGCTGTGTGCCCGTGGGCTTTTGGTTCTATGGGAGCCAGCTGGTGTGGGCGCAGCAGCCCTCACTTTGTGTATGGAGGAGCAGCAGAGCACCCGTCGTTGGGTTGGGGGGTCGTTGGGTTGGGGGGTCGTTGGGTTGGGGGTCGTTGGGTTGGGGGTCATTGGGTTGGGGGTCTGTTGGGTTGGGGGTCTGTTGGGTTGGGGGTCGTTGGGTTGGGGTCGTTGGGTTGGGGTTGTTGTTGGGTTGGGGGTTTGGCCTTTGCCTCCAAGCAAAGGGATGAAGTCATGGTGCTCCCCCCAAGAGCTGCACATCCCAGTGTGGGTTATTCAGAGGATGCTCCGTGCAGGTGAGAGCACAGGAGGCGGCCATCTGTTGGATGAGCTGATGGAAGCCAAGCAAAGCGTCGCCCTTCCATGGGGGGTCTGGGTTGGGTTGGGGGTCTCAGCACCTTCCTCCTCCCCTTCTCTCCTGCAGCCAACCTTCCTGGTGGAACTGTCCAGAGTGCTGGCCAACCCTGGGAACAGCCAGGTGGCACGAGTGGCAGCCGGCCTGCAGATCAAGAACTCTCTCACCTCGAAGGACCCCGACATCAAGGCTCAATACCAGCAGCGATGGCTCGCCATCGACGCCAACGCCCGCAGGGAGGTCAAGAACTACGTGAGTCCTTCCTTTCCCTTCTCATCTGGTTTTGAGCCCGTTGGGTTCTCTTGGGCTGATCCCTTCCTTGCTTTCAGGCTCTCTGGCTGCTCCCTCTCGGGGTGGCAGCAGTGCTGTCTTGCTTTGGTGTTGTGAGATGTAGAAGCATTGGGGTGAAAAGCAGGCAGGTCTTATTAAGGGCTCCTATAAAGGAGTCTCAGTGTGACACACTGCTGGAGCAGTGGGCACAGCTTCCCACCTTGGTGGCTTCTGTTGGCTTTCTCTCATACAACAGCAGCTCCAGCTGCTCTCCAGTCCCTTTATGAATGCCTTTGAGCCGTGCTCTGTGGGAGCCCACACTTCTGCACGGGGCCCTTCATGACTTGGTAGTATATAGTCATAAACAGGCACATCCCGAGCAGGGGGCAGCATCCTGCTGTCTCTGCATGGGGTGGCTCTATCTGAAGACCCCGGAGCTGGTTAGGGGTAACCCCATACCTTGCAGAGACACAAGTGGTGCCTGAGGCCTTTCACCTCATGTGAATATAGGAGTGCATGGTTGTGTGTGGCTCCATGTGGAGCTGGTGCAAGCTTTAAGCTTCCTATGTTGGTTTTGTCTTAATAGAGATGTTGGAGTCTGTATCTAGCAGGGCAAGGTCGGGTCATCAACACAACTTTGTGTTCTGATGGCGTAGGAAGGGGACTGTAGCTCCTGTTGGCAGCATTAAGCTGTTGTGTTGTGTGTTGAAGCTCACAGCTTTGGATTGCTATGTTGAATTAATTGTTAAATGAAAGCAGAATCCTTTGTGTCTTCTCCTTTGGAGCTTCCCATGGTGGGCTTTTCCTTCAGCTCCGGGGCTGCCTGTTGTTTCCATCATTGCTGCATCCAGTGACCCATGAGTGATGGGGTTGGTTGGTTGGGGGGGGGTCTGACCCCAAACCCCTTCATATGGGAGGGATTGGGGGGGGGGGGAGAGGGGATTCTAACTGGATTGGGAGAGTCGGAGTGATGGGAGGGGACTGGGAGGGAGGGGGTGGTTGGTGTTTCTTGGTGAGTATTTGGGAAAGGGAAGGGTGTGTTTGGATGGTCCGAAAGCAGGACTCCTCCCTTGGTCATTCTGAGAAACAGTTACATAAGGAGGCAAAAAGAAACCAACACCCCACCTCATCAGATTGACTGCAAAGCAAAGACTTTGGTTTCTTTCCAGGCTGGTATTGGGGTGGGTGATTTCAGAGCAGGCTTGGTTTGCTTTTGTAGCCGGAGAGGAGTTGTTGGGTTGGCTGCTGGTGTGTGGATGTCAATGGGAATCAGAGTGGGGAGGTGCTGCAATTGCTGCCCAGAGAGGCTGTGGATGCTCCACGCATTGAGCTGTATGAGGCCAGGTTGGATGGGGCTCAGTGCAGCCTGGGCTGGTGTTATCTATGGAGGTTGGTGGCCCTGCTGGTGGACACCAGAAGCTTTGTGATCCTTGAGGTCCCCTCCAGCTTAAATCATTGTATGATGTGACAGCAGTGTGTGCATTCACAATGACTCCCTTCCTAAAGGGGTGACCATGGCTGGCTTCATCCCAGGGGGAGAGCTGAGCCAAGGGAAGCATTGCAGTATATCTATAGTACCACACACAGGGCAGGCAGAGCACACTGTGCCTGCTCTCAGTGCCTGCACTCAGTGCCTGCACACAGACCCTAACGCTGCTCTTTGCTTTCAGGTCCTGCAGACGTTGGGCACAGAGACGTACCGACCCAGCTCTGCCTCGCAGTGCGTGGCCGGCATCGCCTGCGCTGAGATCCCAATGAACCAATGGCCTGAGCTCATCCCCCAGCTGGTGGCCAACGTCACCAACCAGCACAGCACTGAGCACATGAAGGAGTCCACGCTGGAGGCCATCGGGTACATCTGCCAGGATATTGTGAGTACTTTTGCATCTTCTGTTTGTGGCACCTCTATGGGCCGAACTGCATCCTTTTCTGCTGGTCCTGAGGATCTCTCTGCTAGCAGCAAATGCACACAGACGGTGTCTGAAGGAGCTGACCTGCTTTTTGCAGCACAAATCCAGGTCGCTTCTCAAAGTCACTGCACAGCTGTGGGGTGGGCAAAGTGCAGCTTGCAAACCTTGCAGGTGAGAGGGGAGCTCCTGCTTCCTCCACGTGGCTGAGGAATTGCTGAGCTCCTTCCTCATGCAAAGAAGGAAGGGGTCTCTTTATCCTCGTGGAAGGAGGTTTAGATGCAAGGATGTTCGGTGTGGTGATCCATGCCAGTCTCCTGTGGCACAGCAGGGCAGTCCCTGCTGAGGGAGGGATGGAGGCAGCATGGAGCCCTTTGGGGATGAAAAGGGCCTTGTGTGATGTGAGGAGCAGCAGGGAGGGATGGAGGGTGGGTAGGGGGCACAGTGGGGTGAGAGAGAGGGCTGGGATCCCCCATGTTTGGTTTCTGGTGCTCCCAGTGGACAGGAGCATTGTTGGCTTTCATGTCTTATGATTCCTGCTCATGCAATTCAAACGTTGCTGATGGCTTTGATATATATATATGGAGTGAAGCCATTTAACCCGTGTGGCTCTCAATGCTTCTTTTAGGACCCAGAGCAACTTCAAGACAAATCCAACGAGATCCTGACAGCCATCATCCAGGGAATGAGAAAGGAAGAGCCCAGCAACAATGTGAAGCTAGCAGCTACGAATGCACTCCTGAACTCTTTGGAATTCACCAAAGCAAACTTCGACAAAGAGGTAAAAAAGGGGGGAGAAAGGGTGTAAAGTACGAGGGCAGAATCCATGGTCTGTGATGAGAAATCATGCACCACGCTGAGTTTTGATGCATAACTCGATGGCATCTGAGACTTGGATTCGTTTCCGTGCTGGCCGAGTGTCCTTGTGATGCAGAAATGCTTTGGAAGCTTCCAGAGATGTTTATTTCCCCCCCCCCCCCAAAAAAAAGGCTTTTGCTGAGTTTTGGGGATGAATTTGACCTGAGTTTGGGCTGTTAGATCTGCTTCCTAATCCAGCTCCTCTCTGTAATGCTGCTCTGTGTGCGTTACCCGCTTGGATCAGCGCTTTCTTTCGAGTTAACATGGCAGCAATCCAGCTTGCATTGCCTCTGGGAATGGCTGGGGGAGGAAGGCCTGCAAGCCTTCCAAAGGGGGGCATCTATTGCAGGGGGGCTTTTTCCTTTCCATCTATGTGGGTGAAGGATATCCCACAGGACCCTACTGGGGGGAGGATGGGGGTAAAGGTTGAGCCCTCAGCTTAGAGGGTCTTTGAATGGGAACCTTTCCCAAGCTGGATCCTGCAGATGGGGATCAGCTTCGTGATTGTCTGCTGGGCTTTTCTATGCTGGGCACCATTCAGAATGGATTTTGGGGTTCCCACTTTAGGGGGGGAAGAAGGATTCCATCTCCTGCAGTCAATGCTCACCTGCCCAAGGGTTGTAGAGGGGCTGTAGAGGTTCAGGCTCAACAACACGTTCTCCATAGGAAAAGCTTGTGAGTTTTCAGAGCTTTTTGTGATCTGATGTTTTGTTTCTTCTGCAGTCTGAAAGGCACTTTATTATGCAAGTAGTCTGTGAAGCAACGCAGTGTCCGGATACGAGGGTGAGTGGAGGCTGAAGGATGTGATGATGGCTGGAAGGGGCTCTGGTTTTAGCACCATAATGAGCAGCAATAACAGCAGGCTGTTAAGGTGGGGGTGGGCACGTGAGTCCTCAGACACCCTGAGTTTCATATTGGATGTTGGGATTTAAGCTGCATAGACCTTACTGGGTATGGAGTCAATGGAGCTGCTGGGATGCTGGGCCTGTTTTTCATGAGGACTCTGATCATTGTCACATCTTTCTGTGCTCTGGCAGGTACGAGTGGCTGCCTTACAGAACCTGGTGAAGATCATGTCCCTTTATTATCAGTATATGGAGACGTATATGGGTCCTGCACTTTTTGCTGTGAGTATTTGGGCTTCTTAGATAAAACCATCTGAACTCGTCCAGTTGTGCTGCTTTGTCTTCATCTGGGAGGAAACCTTTTCCTACGTCCTCGAATTGGTTTTTCTCTGGCTGTGTTTGAGTGTTGCTGATGCCCCTAATACCAACACTGAGACCCCCAAGTGTGGGGCAGCATAGACTGCAGGGTTTGCTGATGTGACATGAGGTTGTCCTCAATGAACTCAGCCTGATTTCAGATGATGTGGAGCCTTGGGGTGTTTGTGTGAAGAGAAACCATGTGCTAAAAAACGTTCTTCTCTCCCTTCCCCTCTTTCTCATTCCTAAAGATAACAATTGAAGCGATGAAAAGTGACATAGATGAGGTGGCTCTACAGGGAATCGAGTTCTGGTCCAACGTGTGTGACGAGGAGATGGATCTGGCTATAGAGGCATCAGAGGTGAGCTTGTAAACACCAGCAGAATTGCCTTTGGGAGAGCTGCAGTCGTGGTTTAACAACATCTGGAAGTCCTGCTGTTCTCTGTAGCCCCCTTCCATGCCCCTCGTGTGACAGTCCTGGTCTATGATGAAACATCATGCACCACTCTGATGCTCCGTGATGCATGACTGATAGAAGCTGAGACCTGGGGCTGCACGGAGCCCACGGGGCGTGTTGGCTCTGCAGAGAGCAGCTTGGCTTGGAGCTGCTGGCTCGGTTCTGGCAGCTGTCTCAGCCAGCACTCAGCTGGGATTGATTCGTTCTGCTGCTGAAAGTAGATGTGAAGCTTGGGGTTAAAGTTGCACGGGGGGCCACCGTCCATAACCCCCTTCCATAACTCATTGCTTTCAGTGTAAGCTCGAATACAACCCAGATCAGATGAAGACGAGCTGCCTTTTTAACCAACCAAATGGTTTAAAGCCAACCTGGCTGGGAATCAGAACGACTTGAGATAAAGATTTCCTGACAGCTTTGATGAGAATCCGCTGTGACAGAGAGGTGTTGCTTTCCTGAAGATGATCCATGACAGCTACCTGATTCTCTTTAGCATCCCAGAGTCGAGTTTTAAGCTCCTGTAAGGTTCACTTTAAAGCACGTGAAGCATGTAAAGCAGGCACAGCTTGGACTGCTACAACGTGGTCTGTGTTGGAGGGGAGCCTTTATGGGTTTACCCACTGCCTGTGCCTGGTGGGCTCTGCATTTATAGGCTCTGTGCCTAACAGACCCCAGGAGCAGCAGTGCTGTCCTATTCTGACATGGGAGAGAAGTCACGGGATGCAAGGAATGATTTTTCCCCTTCACGCTGGATGAATTTGGGGTGCTGTTCCCCATGCAGCTGTTGTTTGCATAGAAATTAATGGCACAGATCAATGAGAGCTTAAACTTCGAAGGCCTGTAGATGAATCAGAGCCATCTTTAAAAGCAGCTAAATATATATTTGGTGTTGCCTGCCCAAAATAGCAAGGATAAAAGGACAGTCAGCGTGTAGGTTCAGCTTGTGTGCAGAAGGACCTCTTGCTTTTCCTACTTGGGGTCACTTGTTAATTATACAGAACAGGGTATTTCTGTTTTTGGGCCCTTTATGCTTATGGAGCAGCAGACTGAGCTGTGCTGATGGAAGATGTAACTGGATGTGGTGCAGGGCTGTCCTTGAGGTTAATGTATGTTGTGGTGACTTGGTGCTGGGAAGCAGAGGGAAGCATATAGAAGGGATCCTATAAGTGTGGGGTGATAGATGTGGTGCTTGTGTTGAGGATTGCATTGTGTGCTTCCTTGCAGGCAGCAGAGCAGGGGAAGCCTCCGGAGCACACGAGCAAGTTTTATGCTAAGGGAGCATTGCAGTATTTGGTCCCAATTCTAACACAGACATTAACAAAACAGGTGAGTTGCAAAACGCCTGCTGTGTATCCATTGGGGGATGGTGTGGAAACAGCTGCTCCTGCACTCAGCTGCAGGCAGCAACACGTTGGGCTTGATGGTTTCTGAAGAGGTTTGTATCTTTCTCTGTGTCCCTCACGAGTAAAACCAACATTGTCTGCATTGTTGGAGGTTCAATGTCTGGTTTTCCTGAGCTCTGCATCCCCAGCTCGGAGGTCTCTGTTTATTTTAGTGGGTGCTGAGAGCTGCACGGGGACTTGTTTGTACTCCGTTCTGCAGCCTCATACAAGTTAATGGGGAGTCACTTGCTGCAGCAGGTCTAATAATGAGATCAAGCTGTTAATTAAGCTGTGCAGGATGGAGTTTTGGCTTCCTGTGATGAAGGAAGGAAGTGCTGTGAAAGTGATTCTTGCTGTCTGTTTGGGTGCAGGGGGTTGCAATGCAGCAGGTTAAACCCCAAGTGATGGTTAAAATGGGGTGGATGGAGCACGTAACTTGGGCTTCTTCTCTGCCAGGGGTGGGATTTGCGCTTCTAAACCTGAGCTGACCCTTAAATGTAACACCTGGCAACAGGGAGATGCTCCCTGCAATAGGGTGGCATTGCCTATGAGTGGGAAGGGCTGGTTTTTCCCCATGCTATGGGTGCTGTTCTTTCTCCCCCTAGGATGAAAACGATGACGATGATGACTGGAACCCCTGCAAAGCAGCAGGTGTCTGCCTCATGCTGCTGGCAACCTGCTGTGAAGATGACATTGTTCCTCACGTGCTGCCCTTTATTAAAGAACACATCAAAAACCCAGACTGGCGATACAGAGATGCAGCTGTGATGGCTTTTGGGTGCATTTTGGAAGGACCAGAGCCTAACCAGCTCAAACCACTAGTTATACAGGTGAGGTGATCGTGAGGCTTGTGAGCCAAAACCTTTGGTTTATTTGAAGGAGGACACACATTTTGTGTTGTTCTTAGTCTGGGAAGATGCTAAAGGTCCGCCTGCTTTACATATCATGCCATAGAATGGCCTGGATACTGAAAGCTCTCACACCTTGACCTCGTTTATCTCTCAGGCAATGCCGACTTTAATAGAGCTGATGAAGGATCCCAGTGTTGTGGTTCGAGACACAGCAGCCTGGACCGTGGGCAGGATCTGTGAGATGCTCCCTGAGGCAGCCATCAATGACATTTACCTCGCCCCACTGCTGCAGTGTCTGATCGAGGGCCTGAGCGCTGAGCCCCGAGTGGCCTCCAATGTGTGCTGGGTAAGGCAGACCCTTTGCTTTTTGCTGCTGGGAGTGAAGGGAAGCAGCTCCTGCTGGTATGCAGACACACAGGTTGATGCTTGCACACTTACGCGGGTGGCAGAGATGAGCCCTGACTTGGTCATCCAGCAAACACAGCTCTTGTTGTTATCTCCAGTCTGTTTTGTGCCTCTGATAGGCAAAACAAGGGAAGAACAAAGCATTTAAATTAGGAATAACCGAGTGTAAAATCACCTTCAGCTTGAAGGTGCTGTGCGAGTCGTCCGCAATGATGGGTGTGTAGAGACACAGTTACATTCCAGACATGCTGGGCTTTCATGTTTCCTTGAGACAGCTGGATTGCCCATTGGTTCTTAGGGACACACAATCCAACTTGCTTCCCATCACCTAAATTCGCTTCAGAACTCATTTGAGGAGCATGAAGTTTTCCCTGACAGAGCTGCAGTCCCTTGGGTTAACTTCAGTTATATCATCTTGATGGGTGTGTGCTACCAAGTAGCATCGCTGTCCTCCCCCCCCTATAAAGAAGATGCATCCCTTGCTGCTTGCAATAGGAATTGAGCTACAGATGGGTGTCTGCACGTCGGAACAACCCTTAGAAACCATAGGATCCATTCTCTTGCTATGACAGAGGTTTGAAGGCTGCACATCAGTGTGGGAGCTTCTCCCTGTTCTGCTGGACCACGTCGCTGTGGCTGTTGTTGGGAAGGCAATGACTGGCACGTGTCTATAGATGGCAGTGACGATGAGGGATCTTTCAGCTTTCTTTAATCCCCCCCCATCATCTCAGAGCTGTTACCATCAATCTGAAGCCTTTTCTAAGCTGGGATTTGAACTTGTGTTGATAACAACAGGTCCTGTCTGCCTGCCCAGCACCAACAGCACGTATGGCTCAGGCAACCTGACTCTGTGGTTGTGGCAGCACGACTTCCTGCTGTGTTTCATTTCACATCTTCCATATCCTCACCACTCCTGCACCAAAGCTGAGCACCCTGAATAATTATGGGCTCCTAAGGGAGCTGTTTAGCCCTGCACCTGTTTGTATGGGATGTGTTTCTGGACACGTGGGGGTGAAGTCGTTGGGTAACAGGAATGGTTGTTCTGTGTTCCAGGCCTTCACTAGTCTTGCTGAAGCTGCCTATGAAGCTGCAGATGTAGCTGATGATCAGGAAGAACCAGCAACCTACTGCTTATCCTCGTCATTTGAGCTAATAGTTCAGAAACTTCTGGAGACCACAGATAGGTAATGTTAACCCAGCTGGCCTGAGAAACACAAGAGATGCCTTTTCTACCCCTTAAGGCTTTGGTCTTCCTTCTCTTGCAGCATAGATCTGAATGGTGTTTTGTAAGAGCTGGGCTTTCTGGCATCGTGTCCTTTTCCAAACTAAGCTGAAATATAAATAGACAAGGCAAAATGTTTTCTCAGTTCTGCAGATGCAAAAGTAAGGCTCGTGTTGAAGTCCTGTTCCGCTTTCAAGGTCACGTAAGGGATTTTGACAGCTCTGCAGTTCAACTTTTGGGTCACTTTTTGATCCTTTTGCAGGTTAAGATCTTAAATGGGGGGTGGGTTCCTGTCTGAGCAGTTTGGACTCTGAACTCACTTTGTGTCTCATTCAGTTCCAGCCAGCAGTGTGGTGTCTGCCTCAGGGCTCTGAGCTCCATCAGGTTCAGCACTCAGCTGTCTCTGCTTCCAGCTGGTGGCTCAGAGGGATGTGGGGAGGCACCCACGGGCACAGCTCACCTCCTGACACCATTCCTTCCTATGCGGGGTCACAGCTGTGTGTGGCTTTGAGCTGTTTGCTGCTCCTGGGCTCGCTGTCCTGAAGATACTGGACGTCATTATTAATAGCAAGCTAAATTAAGAAGGGAAAACCCCAAAACAGCTTTACAAACGTCACTTAACTTTCACATCTTGCAATAAGGAGCTGCTCATTGCAGCGCTGAGATGTAAGCTCTTACCGATCTACTGCAAACACATTCCTTCTGTTCCAGGCCTGATGGACACCAGAATAACTTGAGGAGCTCTGCATACGAAGCTCTGATGGAAATAGTGAAGAACAGTGCCAAGGACTGTTACCCCGCTGTCCAAAAGACAACGTTGGTCATCATGGAGCGGCTTCAACAAGTGCTGCAGATGGAGGTAGGGGGAGGTGGGGGTTTGAGCCTTGGCTGTGTATCTGCTGGCATAAAGTGCTGTGTGTTGTTATGGACAGGTTATGAAGGGTGCATCTCCTCTTAAACTGGGAGGAGCAAATACTTAAAAGGGGGGTTTCTGCCCTTCGTATTGCTGCTGGGTTTGCGTGGACCCATGAGAGAAGCGTTCTACTATATTTGGGGTTCTGTTCTTTGTCTTTCAGTCTCATATCCAGAGCACTTCAGACAGAATCCAGTTCAATGATCTTCAGTCTCTTCTCTGCGCTACTCTCCAGGTTAGCTCCTCATTCCTGCTTTGTGGTTACGGGGAGGAGGAGGTTTTGGGGTTGTGAAAGGGTTGGCTCTTGCATTGGCTTCGGGGTGAACAATTGCTGTGTTTGGCACCAGCAAAAAAGCTCCGCACCAGATTTAATTTGTTCATCTGCCTCTTGTGGTTGGTGTTCTTATTTAAAACGGCACTAATTAAAATGCACTAAGTGTCCTTGAAATTAAACATCTGGTAATGAACACCCACCCACGTGGCTTGGAGCGTTACCGCACACTTCAGCTCCTTTCCTCTTACAAAGTGCACTGAAAACGGCTTCTTTTCTCCCCAAATCTTCCCCACGTTGTCCAGTTGAAGTGCAGGCTGCCTGGCATTGAAGCTTTGCTGTCTGGCACTGCGGGATGGTGGGATGGAGTGGGAGCCCTCTGTGTATGGAGCCTTTCCTTTTGGCACAGCGTGACCTTACGCCTCTTGTTTCCATGTGGAGGTCTTTCATTTCCCAAACAGAGTCGCTCTGGTCTTGAGATGGATGTTTTTGCCCTGCATTGCTTGTGTGTATGCTTGCTCTCAGAGATGTTCAGCTGCAGTTGGCTGTAAAGATGTGCTGTGTTTTGGATTAACAACCGCTATCTCTGCAATGTAATTCTGTGGTGCACCAGCAGAGCTTCTGTGCCACCTGTAATTGGCAGCAAGGCATCATTGTGGCCTTGCTGTCATTAGAGAAAGGCTTG
Source organism: Excalfactoria chinensis (assembly GCF_039878825.1). Lineage (NCBI taxonomy): Eukaryota > Metazoa > Chordata > Aves > Galliformes > Phasianidae > Excalfactoria > Excalfactoria chinensis. The sequence goes on along the minus strand of NC_092848.1, from coordinate 1,027,767 downwards.
TCTATAATGCAGGGCCACATTTGGGCTGGCCACACGTAATGCCAGCTTACAAAAGGGAACCTGCAGAACAGCCTATGCAGCAGGAACAGTCAATTCAGCTCGTTCCGTAGCTGGGAAACGGAATGCAGCTAAAAACGAATGGGACTTTGTGCTTGCACTGACAAAGCATATTTCTGCAGCAGCAGAATTCAAACAGCAGCTTTGCTTTCAGCAGCCCAACATGCTCGGAAGCACTCGGGGAGGTGGAGGCGTAATTCAGCCGAGCGTCAGTGGAAGCCAATGATGGTCTTTCTCTCTTCCCTTTCTTGTTTCAGAACGTCCTGAGGAAGGTGCAGCACCAGGACGCCCTGCAGATCTCAGACGTGGTGATGGCATCTCTGCTGAGGATGTTCCAGAGCACGGCGGGTTCAGGGGGGGTGCAGGAGGACGCCTTGATGGCAGTCAGCACCCTGGTGGAAGGTGGGTGCCGTGCTGGGGTTGGGGAGCAGGGCTGGGTGCAGCCTGGGGTGCTCCCTGCTCTCATTGACCCTATAGGTTAAAATGAAACCCAAACCACCACGTTCAGTCCCTGCCTTTTCCTCAAGGTGTGGGTTTTGACAGCACACATCTGTCACCGGAGCCCTGAGTCTGCTGGATTATTCTGGGCTGTGTTTCTTGAATGAATAGCTCGTTTGCTGTTAATAACGTGGTTACAATGCAAATTCTGCCGAGAGAAAGGAGGAGCTCTGCTGTGTGCAGCGCTGAGCACAATGGGAACCTGCTGCCTTCCATGGCTCAGCTCTGAATCTGAATGATTCACACTTGCTGCTGCTACTTGAAACCCATCGCTGCTTTGGGATGTTTTCTCAATGGTCGATTTAAAGTCATTGTTCTTATTTAAAAGAAAATCACAGCGGTGATGGTCAGCGTTAAAGTGAGTCAGAGCTGATGAAATGAAATGGGGTGGTGGCAGCCTGGGCAGCATGAGCTCATGTTCAGAAGTTGCCCTGGAACTTGGGGGGGGGATGGAGTTCTCTGAGTCTTTGTGGTCCCCATGTATGTGCTCAGCTTTTGTGTTAAACTGGTTTAAGGTGGAAGGATAACTGGGTTTTATTGAGCTCCATGAAGTGCATGGCAGGTTGGGAGTGCTTTTCTTCTAACAAGACTATTTTCCATGCACAGTTTTAGGTGGAGAGTTCCTGAAGTACATGGATGCCTTCAAACCGTTCCTTGGCATTGGACTGAAGAACTATGCTGAATACCAGGTAGAGGTCAAAGCAGGCAGCCCTGTGCTTGCCATCTCCCAATTGCCATCTGCTCTCAGGTGCTGAGTTCAGCAGGTGTGCATCTGTGCACCAGCACAGCTCTTCACACCTCAATGTAGATGCTTCATAACATTCAGAAGGGCTCATCAGCTGCCATGAGGGCTGTCACTGGTGGTGACATTAATGCCCATAGAGTGTCACCACAGCTCAATGCTTTAATGTAATAAGCTGACGCTGTGAGGATGGAGAGGAAGCCTGACTCACTGGGTGGGTGTCTGACTTGCTGTTCTATTTGCAGGTCTGTCTGGCTGCAGTGGGCCTGGTTGGTGACTTATGCAGAGCCCTGCAATCCAACATCTTGCCTTTCTGTGACGAGGTTATGCAGCTGCTCTTGGAGAACTTGGGGGTGAGTGTTTACCTTCTCATTAGCGGTTAGTAACAGTTGGCTTGCACGCTGAGGGGGAAAAAGTGGGAGGTGGGAGAAGCTGAAGTGCTAGGCGTGCTCTGAAGATCTCGTGTTTGACAACTGTGTCACTTCGTGTTTGAATGGGATCCAGCTCTTGTTGAGGGTAAGGATTTCCATTGCGAGGGAAGGTCGTGGTTTATTAGCTCCTCCTCTCAGGGAAGTGCAGCTGAACGTAACGGTGTTGAAATCTGTTCCAGAATGAAAACGTTCATAGGTCTGTGAAGCCACAGATTCTCTCTGTGTTTGGAGATATCGCCCTTGCTATCGGAGGGGAATTCAAGAAGTACCTGGATGTTGTACTGAATACCCTCCAACAGGCTTCCCAAGCACAGGTTGATAAGGTGAGGCAGCCACGTGCTCTGTGGTTCGTTACAGTCATAAATGAGGACTGTGTGCTCTGCTGAGGGCAATGCTCACCTGGTGCTTTCCTGCTGCCTTTCAGTCGGACTACGATATGGTGGATTACCTGAATGAGCTGAGGGAGGGTTGCCTGGAAGCTTACACAGGAATCATTCAGGGATTGAAGGGAGACCAAGAAAACGTGCACCGTAAGTCATCTGCGGTGATTCCTTTTGTGATTGAAATGATGATAAGAGAGCCTGCTTGGATGGGCTCCTCTTGCAGAAGCTGTCACATCCATGGGCACATCCTTGCTAATTCACTTCTGTGGGGAAGGAGCACTCAGCTGCCCATGTAGGGAACGAACTTGGAGCCTTTCGTTGTGGTTCTTCCTCCTTTGGCTTTTATGTGCTCCTTCTCTGACAGCTCAGAGTTGGGCCATCCAGGAGCATGCAGGAAGGCTTTGTGAGACTTGTGGGGCCATTAAACATGAGCTGTGTTTCACCCTGCTGTAACGAGGCTCTTCTCTTTCAGCGGACGTGATGCTGGTGCAGCCCAGAGTAGAATTTATTCTGTCTTACATTGACCACATTGCTGGAGATGAGGATCATACGGACGTAGTAGTGGCGTGTTCTGCTGGACTGATAGGGTGAGCATCCTGATCCCGTGTGAGCACTGACAGCCTGTTTGTTAGGTAGAACTCTGTGCATCAAATGCATCTGAAGCCGCATTCTTATGGCTGATGTGTCAACCAGTCCTGGGTTATTCAGTCCAGTGCCATGCGTTTAACTGAAGGTGTAAGGCAGACAACGTAAGTGAGGTCATTAATTGGGAGGGTGAGAGCAGCAGTAGTGACGGGTGGAAGCGTTGCATGTTATACAAGCTCTAGATGTAGGATTTGTCAGGGGTGACCTGCATTTAAAAGCAAAGCACCCAAAGGTGCGGAGGAGCTCAGGTCGGGGCTGGAATTAGATGGAGATCCAATGGAAGCATCTGTCTTGGGACAGGAGATTGAACGTCTCCATTTAGTCCCTGTTAAGAGAAGCTTAGTTGTGCTACTGCTGCAACCAGCGACCCTATGAAACCGTTCATAAAGGACATGAGCTGCGAGTCAGATTTCTTCCAGCTACCAAGAGCTGATCGGGGGGGGGGTGTTGTCACACCTGTTTGTAGCTCTCAGCCTCAAAACCTCTCTTGCTTCTTCAGGGATTTGTGTACAGCGTTTGGAAAAGATGTACTGAAATTAGTAGAAGCTAGACCCATGATACATGAACTGCTCACTGAAGGAAGGAGATCCAAGACGAACAAAACGAAAACCCTTGCTACCTGGGCGACTAAAGAACTGAGAAAACTGAAGAATCAAGCTTGGTAAGGGATATAAAACACCCACCTACCTCCTTTTCATGTTGTGTAATTAGGAAATTGGCCGGACTCCTGAATGAGATGCTACACAAAAGCCCTGCTTTTCCAGAAGGTGGTTCTCAGTTTATCTTGCTGTAAACGAGAGCGTGTTGATGGGGACTTGGGGGGCTCGTTGTGTTGTGAGATGTGCTGTCCTCACCGAGCTGCTGCAGATGAGCTCTGTGTGCTCTGCAGTGCTGCTAAAGCACCTTTAATAGGAGCAGGAGAGGGGTGTGAGATTGCATCACCGTTGTTTGCTTTATGTCTGTGCTGCTTTGCTGGAGTCTCATTGGCTGAAGGTGGGACTTGGCCCGCGTTTGGTTCCATTCTGAATGGTGCCTTTCTGCTTGCAGATCTGTTACCATTGGGATGACACCTGAGACCCCCCCTGCTGGAAATCTCCAATCTATTGAGGGAAAAAAAAACACAAAAAAAAATAAGAAAAAGGAAAAAAAAAACAAACACAAAACCAACCAAACAAAAAAAAACCAACAACAAATCAAAACCAACAACCCGGAAGTAAGGAGTGTGCACGGATGCTGAATGTTTGGGAATGAGAGGATGATGAGTGAGTGAGGCTTGAAACCAACACCACATGGAAAAACCCCACCACGGCAAACAGCAGCAGCAGCGCTGTTAGCGAGCTGAACACTGACGTGCGTCGAAAGCCTTTTTTTGGCCTCCTTGGTCGTCTTCTGGAGTGATGAGAGCACCGGGCTCTGCTTGGCAATGGGCAGCCCCTTCCGACAGCGCGGGGTCGGCATCCCTGGGCTGCTCAGCAGAGAGATGGGAGCCGACCTCCATCCGCCCGCGGTAACTTGGGCTCACACGATGCTGTCGGTGCACGGGATGTGAGGAGAATGAGAGAGGGGTGAAGGATTTCTTTTGGGTCTAAAGAGTGAGTGTGTGTGAATGAGGCGGTTTATCTCCACATTCGAGTCCATTGCAGTTGGGTCTTTTTTTCTTTTCCCACGAGCAAACAAACATGGGGTTCGCTGTTGCATTTCATAAACTAACCGCAGTTTGTTTTTCTTTCAGTCTACTGATGCAGCGTAAAGAGATGTATTAAAAAAGGGGAAAAATAGAGAAAAAAAAAGATTAAAAAAAAAAAAAGGAAAGAAAAAACAAAGGAAAGTCGCTCCTTTTTAGGGCTTTTGATTTTGGGGAAACACTGACGAATGTTCAGAGCTCCCATCCCCACTGATGCTTTTCATGGTCTCCTTTCATCAAAGCGCCTTTCCTTCCTTAATGTTGTTCAACTGTGAATGTAGAAATGGGGGGAGGGTGAAAGGGGGGGGGGGTGGGAAGGGGATAAAACCAAACCAACTCTTGCGTATAGAGGGTATAGAATGAATGGTCAACCAAGATTTCAGGCTCACGACTCAAACCCAGGCATCGAGTTGCTCTGAATTGGCAGTGAGAAAGCAAAGGGGAAACAAAATAAAGAGCTCTCTTGACTTTGTACTGTAGCAGCCCCCAAAACAGCCAGGAAAAAAAAACAATTGTGCCAAAGAGTTGAAAAACAAAAATGAAACTTCAGGTAATATTTTGGATTGCAAAAAAAAAGAACAAAAAGAGATGAGGATAAATTCAATGTTCCGACAAAAATCCTGATAAAAAAAAATGCCATTTGGAAACTGCTCGGCCTTTTGTGCTCTTTATTTCATCCAATCTGACGTGGTTTTGGTTTTTTTTTGGTCTCTTTGCTGCACTTGAAAAACAACAAAAGCGACAAAAAAAAGGAAGAAATGAATTTATATAAAATATATATATACTGACTTGAGCTTAACACAAAACGGCACTTGTAAAAGGTTCTATTTTTCCACTGCAGTTTGAAGATGAATAAAAATGGTGTCAAACATTCCCCAAAACTTCCTTTTTTTTCGTATTCTTGGTCTTTCCAGTTTTTCAAGGGGAACCCGAGTAGTAACAGACTGTGATGGGGTGACTCCCAAAACCAATTGGCTGCTCACTGCTTCCCTGTGACCGCACAATGTCTTCTTGCCACGTCGAGGATCACAATCTCGTTTCCTCTTCAATGAGGCTTTTGCTTTCGAGGAATCAAACCTTGCTTATCCCGAACCCTCAGCAATAAGCCTGGAGGTGGTGCAGGGGGTGAGGGCTGTTGCTCGTTACAGTTGTACTGAAGGGCAGATGTTGATGTTGCCAGCATTGGAATCTGCATTTTGAACGCGGGCATTTCGGAAACCTCTTTGTGGGAGGAGGGAGTCGGAAATCTTTAGCTGGTGTTATTGTTTTTTGCAGCGAGCAGGCGGCAATCTGTGTTATTTTCCCCCTTAGTTTCCTCTTCCCCAGTCTCGATCCTCGGACCCGTCAGCGTCCACGCTAGCTCTTGTACAGGGTATCAGATATGTGCCTTTCAGTGCTGGGTTCAGATAACCAAGTCCAAGTGCCGACTTTGAACCAGTGTGTACAAACCTGATCCGAGCTCCCAGGTGCTGAGGTGAGGAGGAGCTCCCAAGCACGGGCAGCGAGAGGCCTGGGCCACAAGCTCGAGTAAATGCCTTTTTATTTCCTTTCTTGAGGTGGGGTGGGATGATTTCCTAAAGGGGGGGGGGGGGGAAGAAACAAACAAACCAACAAACAGGGGGGGAGGGAAATAAAAGCAAAAGCCATTCCTGAAATTGGGGAGGGGAGAAACCTGATCATTCCTCAGTGCTGCCTGTTTCTGTCCTGTGTGGCTGTTCAGCTGTAGACAGCGGGAGAATAAACGTACACTGAGACAGTAGTGGAAACAAACTGGTGTCTGTTGTGTTTGTGGGGGGGGGGGCTCTTTGGGTTTGGCTGCGATCGGAGGTGGCTGCCGGCTCTTCCATGGGCTGAGCATCCATCCTGTGTCCTTTGGGTTCTGGTGGGTCAGCGCAGCCCCCAGCCTTTGGGTTCTGCCTCCCAGCGCACTGCTTGCTGCCGTGGAGGGAGGAGAACCTCCAGCATCACCCAACACGACCCCTATGTTACCTTCATTCTGTTTCTCACTCATAGCAGCTCTTTGGCTCCGGCGTCGCCTTCATTCCATCCATTTCTTTGGCTCCCGTCCGCCTTCAGACAGCAAACCGTGCTCCTGCCGCCAGCTGCTGCTCCTCACGCTCAGAGAGGACCCATCTCCTAACGAAGGGGTAGGGCTGATTGATTTACTTTGCTCAAGAAAAGCCGCTCCGTTGTTGTTCCCAGCACTTCTTATGGAGCTCCTGCTGCCTCCCTCCCCCACCCCAGCAGCCACAGCCCCCGCCGAGCTCTGAGACGTGTGGGTGTGCGGCCGCTTCCGTCTGATGGAGCTGTGTCAGCTGCTGTGTGTGCTGGGGACAGGAGGTGGGGATGGGGACGTGGCCATGATGGGCCGGGATGGGCCTCTGTGTGGGCCTTGGGGCAGGAGGCTGCGGGACTGGGCCTGTGTGTGGGACTGGGCCTCTGTGTGGGACTGGGCCTCTGTGCGGGACCGGGCCTCTATGTGGGACTGGGCCTCTGTGTGGGACTGGGCCTTGGTGCCGGGCTTCAGGGTAGGCCTCAGGGACACGACCTGGGCCTTGGGATGGAGCTGGGCCTCAATGTGGGATTGGGCCTTGGGGACAGGCCGCAGCGTGGATTCTGGGGACAGGGCCTGGCCCATAGGGTGAGCATGGGCCTCAGGCCCAGCTCCAAGGCCCGGCTCCCTTCCCTTAGGCCTCAGGAGACCAGGGTTGGGCCTCAGGCAGAGCTTGGCCCCCGGGCTGGGAGCTGGGCCTCAGGGCTGGACTCGGCCTCAGGGCCAGGAGCTGGGCCTCGGTTAGGCCTTGCTCTGAGGCTGGGCCTCAATGTAGGGTCAGCCATGGGTCCTGCAGGGAGCAAAGCAGTGCTCAGTTTTCTGTTCTCAGAAGTGAGACCTGCAGCCCCGCTTTGCTATGCAGGACTGGCAGCTCTCCTTTAAAGCTGCTGCGTTCCAGGGCTGGATATTCCTTCATTTTCCAGCAAATAGTGGTGAATTTCCTCATGTCAGGGACGGAGGGCAAGGGAGGAAACGGTGCTGCCGTCAGCAGCTTCCTGCCATAGAGTGTGATGGGAAGCAGCCATGCTGTAAAACTTGGGCCCTGCTCTGCAAGGTTGGGAGCAACAGCTGTAGGCACCCAGAGCTGAGCAGGGCTGGGGCTGTGAGGGAAGTGGAGGGCTCTGGCCTCCACACCTGCACCCACCAGTGATGGTATGGACACTATGGTATGGACACTATGGAGCTGCACGGATGGAGACCCAGCGCTGCCTTTTGCAGTGCTGCATGCATGGATGCAACTCCTACACCTGCAGCTGTGGATCGGAGGCAACTTGGAACCATGCAATGCAGCTCCTGAGCCACCCCCATGCACCACATCCATGGGGCCACCAGTGAGGGTCTGAGCACTGAGCTGGGCAAAGCAGATAGAGCTCCGTGCTCTGCTTCCATGCCAGCGCTGCTCTGCAGCAGGCACAGATCAACCAAGTGGAAAACGATCCTCTGCTTTCCGCTGTCGAGCGGCCGTGGCAGGGCGATTAGGTTCTGTGCACGAGGATTGCATCTGCACTGGCCTAACCTCACTGCTTAAAATAGCCCTTCTCCCAGCGTGGCTGTGGCTGGCAGCGTAAATTGAGGTTCGTGTTCCTGTGCTAACGTGGTGCGAGCAGAAAGCAAAGGGGAGAGGTGAGTGCTCAGCCCCATCCCAACACCCAGCTGGGGTTGGAGGCCTTGGGTTGCATCCATGCAAACCCCCCGTCTCCTCCTCTTGGTGAGCTGTTTTCTTTGGTGTTTCTGTTTGTTTTCTTGGCGTCCAAATTAACTTCCAACCTGATGGGAAAAAAACCAAACCACCTTAATTTGCACTTCAAAGCACTTTGCAGCAATCCCTGAGCATGAGCGGAGCCACAGCTGATGCTTGGGATTATTTCCAGGCCCAGTTTGTGGCGCAGCCCAGCTCTGTGCCCCCCTCCCTGCCCCTTTGCTTTGTGCCCACCTCTTCTCTTGGCCTCCAAGCAGCTCCTGGACCCGATGCTGTTGGCTCAGCAGCACCCAGCACCATGCTCAGATCTGCCTTCAGCCATAGGCCTGCAGCTCTATTAACCCACCCCTGCCCCCAAAAGACCCTCTGATGCAGGGTGGGGGGTCCGGCCATGTGCCAGCAGCCTCCCCTCCTGCACCAGCAGCCAAACTCCAAGTGACGTCTGCTGAATCACCGCCGCCACGTCGCCATCCCAGCGATGATGCAGCTGCTCTATACATAGCCTGGGGGGGGGGTCTGCAATCGGGTTGTGGGGCCGGACCTGCAGCAGTGCCTGTCTCAAGTGCAATTGATGGGGCCGGAGCTGCACGCTCAGCCTGAAGTCCACGCTGTCCTCGCACCAACGCCTCTCCCTCAGCCCGGCATGAAGCTGCAGCAGATGGCAGAGATGGGGACCGTTCTGTGCTGACATCTCCATCTTTCCTCCTTTGCAAGCACCCGAACAGGGGCAAAAAAGCTGCCCGAGTCACGAGCTGGGATGCAGCCCCTGGGGGCGACGGGGGGGCATGGGATGGAGCCTCGATGGGGATGCACGTGTCTGTAGGGGCATTGCCTTGGCTAATGGAGAGGACCCCCCCCCGCCTTCCCCAGAGGGGCTGCCCCGGTTCCGCTGCCCCTCTTGGGGTGGGGGGGGGGTCGGCGTCGGGGTCGGCCCGGAGCGGATCCGGATGGACGGACGGACGGGGCCGGGTCGGGGCGGTACCGGCTCGGCCCGGGGGGAGGGCGCTGGCGGCCGCCCGGTGCCCACGTGGTTTCTCGGTGTCTCCGGAGCGGAAGAAACGGCGGTCGGGGCCGGGGCTGCGGCGGGGAACCGGGGCGGGACCGACATCGGGACCGGAGGGGGGGGAAGGGAAAGGAAAGGAAGGGAAAGGAAAGGAAGGGAAAGGAAGAGAAGAGAAGGAGCCGCAGCCCGGCGGGCGCCGCAGCGCATCCCGGTGCAGCGCAGCGCATCCCGGTGCAGCGCATCCCGTGCGTCGCCGCGCAGCGCCGGTGAGTGCGGGCCCTGGGCCGGGGGCGGGCGGTGCGGGAGGGAACCGGGCTCCCCCCGCTGCTCCCGGCCTCCTCCGGCCCGTTCCTGCTGCCTTTCCCGTTGCCGTTCCCGTTGCCGTCCCTCCCCCGGTCCGGCCCCCTCCCGTTCCGGCCCCTTTTCCATCCCCGCCGCCATCCTCGCCCGCCTCCCCACCCCCGGCCCCGCTTTGTCCCCAGCGCTGCTCATCCCGGCCCCTTCTGCGCCTTTAATCCCCGTCTCCATCCCCGCCGCTCCCGGTCCATCCCGGGCCCAGTTCCAGCCCACCCCCCCCCCCCCCACCGCCCCGAGGCCGCGGTGGAGATCCGGGGCAGCACCGGATCGGGGGGTCTCTGGGGGTCTCCGGGCCTCCCGCGGCCTCGTGTGCACGCACGTGTGCCCCGCAGCCTCGTGCACCCCGTGCTGCACCGTGGCCCTCCGGAGCACCGCCCGCTGGAGCAGGGGGGGCACACGCTGGCTGTATGCTTTGCACGCCCCATTTGCATGCCGTTTTGTGTGTGCTCCCATTTGCACGTTGCTTTTGCACGCGCATTTGCCTGCCCGTTCACACCCCCCCCACCCCTTTTGCACACCCCCCTCGTGCTAACTTGGGGCCGTGGAACCTCCAGCCCCAATGCAGTGGGTAGAGCTGAGCACTGGGCCCCACTGCCCAGCACTGTCCCATCCCCACTCCCCTGTTCCCCCCTTCCCATCCCCATTCCCATCCCTATTCCCGCATCTCCATCCCCATTCCCCCATCCCCATTCCCATCCCTATTGCCCCATTCCCATCCCTATTCCCCCATTCCCATCCCCATTCCCCCATCCCAATTCCCTTATTCCCCCCCCCAACCCCATTTTCCATCTCTTTCCAGGAAGGACTGACCGCTGGGAATAAGAAGGGAACAACAGCAGCGTGGAACCCCCCAAACTCCCTGTGTGTTCCCCAGAACCCAATGCTCGCTGTGCTGCCTCCTGCTCAGCCCCCACTGCCCCCCACCCTCACTTGAGCCCCGGCACTGTGCCGCAGCCCTGCCCAGCCTGCATCACCTCGCCCCGCTCACGGGGCCCACTGCAAGGCAAGTGATGGTCTTTGGGATGGGGGGGGGGGGTCCTCCTTGGGGGTCTGGGGGGAACAGGGGGCTCAGCACCCCATTGGGAAGCCCCCATCTGGCCCTCCTGGGGTCTGGCTTTGAGGGAGCCCTGATGTGGGACTGCAGTGCCGGGGCTTTGTCTGCATTTCATGCCCTTCATCCCATCAGAGGCTGCACAATCCCCCCCTATGATCCCAGGAGCTGCAGTGTGGGGGCATTCAATGTCCCCCCCTTGTTTGTGGTGGGGCTGAATGGCCGGGTTTGGCCTCATGCTGTGTCCCCGCCGCACCCTGCAGCTCCGGCTTCCCGTTCCTGCCTGCTGCCATGAATTATTTGTGTGGCCACAGCTCCCGGATGAGGCCGGGACGGGACGAGCTGCTGGCACACATCCTCCATCCATCCCCGTGCTGGTTATATAGGACAGCACTGCTCCGTGTGTGTGTGTGTGTGTGTGTGGGAGGGTGGGAAGCAGCTCGCGTGCATTGCAGGGTGAGAGTCGGCAGCGCCGGCCTCTATTTCTGGCACTCAGCTCCTTGGGGGGCTTTGGGAAAGTCACCCCCCCCCCGAGGATGCTCATTGCCACCCCAGCTCCGTGATATCAGTGCTCTGCTCTGGGACTCCTCTGTTCCCATTCATTGGGGGCTGCCATGTGGCTGCTGTCCCCTCCCTGCTGCTTGGTGGCCATAGGGAGCCACATCCCACACCCCCCATCTCACCGTATCCCCCAGACAGAACTTGCCCTGCGCCATGGACTCCATGTTTGAGGACGACATCAGCATCCTGACCCCGGAGGCTTTAGGGCCGGATGAAGACTGGCTGGACAGCCCCAACACCGACCTGTCGGGGGAGATGTGCTCCGCGTCCCATTTTGCCCTCATCACTGCGTACGATGACATCAAGAACCGCCTGAGCGGGTTGGAGAGGGAGAACTCCACGCTCAAACGGCGCCTGAAGATGTATGAGGTCAAGGTCAGAGCTTTGGGGTGGGCCTAAAAGGGGAGGGGGGGAGGGAGGGTGTCTCAGGGCTTGGGGTCCCACTGATGCTCTGTGCAGTGCCCGCTGCTCAGTGAGTTCGGTGAGGAGCACATCTTCTCCATCTATGAGGCCAAGGAGACGTCGCTGCTCAAGAGCGAGAAGGCATCGCTGCAGCAGCAGCTCAACCAGTTCCAGCACGAGGTACATGGTGGGGTTCGTAGGTACTGGGAGCTTTGGGGTTTCCTTGGGTGGGTGTTGAGCTCTCCTGCCTTGTCCTGTAGCTGGAGAAGAGCAAAGAGCGCGAGGAGCAGCTGGATGAGATGATCCAGGCCTATGAGAAGCTGTGCGTGGAGAAGGCAGACCTGGAGTCGGAGCTGGGCGAGATGGTGGGCACTATGGGGGCGGCACTATGGGGACGGCACTATGGGGACAGCACTATGGGGACAGCACTATGGAGACAGCACTATGGGGACAGCACTATGGGGACAGCACTGTGGGGACAGCACTGTGGGGATGGCACTGTGGGGACGGCACTTCAGGGTCCCCATCCCCAGCTGGACAAATCCATTCCCATCCCATCCAGCTGTGGCTATTGGTGTCACTGCTGTGGCTTGGGGGGGCTGCAGTGATACAGTGCTTGGGGCTGATGGGGTGTCCGCATGGTTTTGGGGCTGTGTTGGGGTTTGCAGCCATGCTTTGGGTTCTTATCCCTGCCGTGCCCAGCGGTGCTCCCAGCTGCACGTCCCCACCGTAGCACCCTGTGCTTGGGTTCAATGCAAGGCACACAATGCTCCACAAACCCCACGGTGCTGCCCTGCCATGGGAGCAGCATCCCACCTCCAGCTGATGTGAGGCAGGGGGGGTCAATGGGGTTCACCCTTGTGTTGTCCCCCTTCCTCTCTCTGGCAGCGGGCGCTGGTGGAGACTCACCTGAGCCGCATCCGCAGCCTGGAGCAGCAGCTGCGGCAGCGCGAGGCCAACGCTTTCCCTGCACTCAGTGCTCCACTGCCCGGCCAGGAGGTGCCTTTTCTCTCCCTGCATCCCAACCCCGGCCTCAGCCATGGTGAGCCCCCCCCCCCCCCCCCATCCTCTCCTTTAGCTTCACTCCATGCTTTCAAGGCTGAGAAACGCTCTGTGCCCGCAGTGTTGGAGCGCCCGGGGGGGTGGCAAAGCCGAGGGTTGGAAGCTGAACTGGAAGCAGCACGGCAGGATGCGCAGCGTGCACAGCACCGAGAGGAGCATCTCAAGGCTGAGTGCGAACGGCTGCAGCTGGAGCTGAAGCACCTGCAGGACAGCCGACAGCAGGTAGGGAGATGTGGGGCTGCAGCCCCCCTAGGGGGGGTGGGGGGCAGTGGGAGCTCATATTGCACCCCCATCCCATCCCCAGGAGCAGTCAGAGCGGGACATGGCCTGGGTGAAGAAAATGGGAGATGACCAGTAAGTGTCTGCAGGGTGATGGGATGGGATGGGATTGAATGTCATGGGATGGGATGGGATGGGATTGAATGTCATGGGATGGGATGGGATGGGATGGGATGGGATGGGATGGGATGGGATGGGATGGGATGGGATGGGATGAGTTGAGGTGATGGGGTGGATGGGATGCATTAAGGTGGAATGGAATATAATGGGATGAGATGATGGGATGGGATGGAATGGGATGGGATGGGATGAGGTGATGGGGTGTAATGGGATGGGATGGACTATAGTGGGATGGGATGGAATGGGATGGGATGGCATGGGATGGGATGGCATGGGATGAGTTGAGGTGATGGGGTGGATGGGATGCATTAAGGTGGAATGGAATATAATGGGATGAGATGATGGGATGGGATGGGATGGGATGGGATGGAATGGGATGGGATGAGGTGATGGGGTGTGATGGGATGGGATGGGATGAGATGGAATGGGATGAGATGGAATGGGATGGGATGGGATGGGATGAGGTGATGGGGTGTAATAGGATGGGATGGGATGGGATGAGATGATGGGATGCTAAGATGGGATGCACTGTGATGGGGTAGCTGGGGTGGGGTGGGATGAAGTGGGGCACAGTGATGATGGGATGAACAGGATGGGATGCCATGTGATGGAATGCAATGCAGTGTGCTGGGATGGAGGGGATGGGATGGCAGGATGCAACGGGGTGAGCTGTAATGCAGTGGGATGCAGTGTTTGGGATGAGTCGCAATGCAATGCAACGTGATGCAGTGGAGCACAGTGCAATGGGATGAATGGGACTCAATGGGATGGGGGCTCAGGGGATGCCCAGCTCCCACCATGGACACCCCTCTGCCCCATCCCCTCCCTATGTGCAGGGTTTGGGGTGCTGCCCCTCTTCCCTTTTCCCCCCTCCTCTTTAAGGGCTCCGTGCACGGAGCGGGCACTGCCAGCAGGGGGCGCTGCTACCGCACAGCGCCGCACGGAGCCCCATCAGCGCAATCCCTGCGCTGTCTCGGGGCGCTGGTTGGGGGGGGGGTCGGCTTTGTTCCTGTCCCCCCCCCCATCACCCCGGGTTGTGACGGATTCAGCCTCACCTCACATTGCATCTCCCCCGGGCGCATGGGGAGCTGTGGACAGATCGGAGCTGACGTTTGGGATGCGGGGTGGGAAGGTGCCGTATTTCCCCCCCCCCCCCCCACATCACCCCCCCCATCCTTCCCTTGTTCTCACCCCGACTGATGCCTTTCTCTCTTTCTGTTCTCTGATCTGCTCTGAGTTCCCCCCACCCCGAGCAGCCCCAGGCCTTCCCCATTCATTCACTTCAGGTTTGCAAAGCTCAGCCCCACCGTGCCCACAGACCCCCCCCCCCATTTACAACCTCCCCATACACCGCTCCACTCTCCATCTATCAGCCATTCTCTACTCAGGATGGGGAAACTGAGGCACACAGCAACCCCTGCTCTCAGGGTCTGAGCCCCTTCCCCAGCGCTGTGTGTTTTGTGTCCTCTCCGGAGCTTTCTTTTCTTGTAAATAAGGCCCTTTTTGGTAACTGGCCCTTGCCATTTGACAGCAGGCAGGGCTCTCTTGCAGTGCCTTCCATCCCCGGGGCTGACTTCTCTTTCTTTCCTTCTCCAGATGAGTCACCCTGCCTCTGTAGTGCAGCCACAAGGGCAGCAGGGTTGGGCTTTGACTCACCTCCCCCCCCCCCCCACTTATATAGCAGCGCTGCCTTTTGTTGTGGGGGCGATGGCCGCTGCCCCCACCTGCTCCTTTTTGGGGCTGAAAAGCTCTTTTGTGCCAATTCCCAACCCCTCACCCGGCTGCATGTGGATGGAAGCACCGATGGCTTTTGGTTCTCTTTCTTCCCTGGGTTTTTCTTGCTGTTCTCACTCAAGGTTCTGCCTGGGTCGGGGCTGCAGGATCCCAATGCACAGAGCAGCACCATGGGGGGAGAGGGAGGGTTATTGCAGGGTCTGCTTGAGCTCTCTGATGGTGGCAACGCTGCAAACCTGGAGTGCTGGGCATGTCCTGCCCCCCGGCACCACTTTTTGGTTGGATTTTATGGCTTCTAATGGGATTTTATGGCTTTCAGTGCATCTCAAGGAGTCCAGCCCATGGTCCCCTTGGTGCACAGGCTCACGGTGGCACCTCAGGAATGTCTCCATCCCGCTGTGCCCTCCTGCATTGCCCCACGTCACCCCCTGCACGGAGCACAGGGAGCATCCCCAGCCTGTGATGCAGGAGGGTGACCCCAAGGAGCAGCTCCCAGTGCTGGGAAGTGAAGGGGGGGGGGGGGGGGCAGGAGTTGCATGCCCAGCTCCCTCCCCCCCCCCCCTTCAGCCCTTTGCATGCTCTCCCCCTGCCCACCCTCTGCCCACATGCAGATAGCAGATAAGCTGCGGTTTGTGCTTTCATTTAAGGGCTGGCTCTTGTTTACCGGGTGTGGGGTCACTTCTTCCCCCCCCACGCAACCACAGGTCCCACGTTGAGGACAGCACCCCTCCCCCCCCCCCCCCCATAGGTTGTATGGGGCTGTACCCCACTCCTGTGCAGCAATGGGGAGGGGGGGGCTGCAAGGAGGAGCCCCCATTGCTGGTGCTGGGGGGGGGGGGGGGGGGCATGGTGGGCATGATATGATGTGGTTGCTGTGGGGAGAAGCACCACGGGTGGCCCCCTCTGCAGCCCCCATCCTGTTAGTTGGGGTGCATCAATCCCTGCCTCCCCCCCACCCCCAGCTCAGTCACCCCATGCCATCCCACCATGCTCCCCCTGCTGCCCCCAGCCCTCCCCATGCTGTGCCATTGCTCTGGGCTCACAAAGAGGTGACCAGAGTGGGGTGGTGCTATTGGGACCAGGAGCCCCTTGTAGGATCGTGGCACAGCAGCGGTGCTCCCCGCTGCTTTCGGGGCTGTGGGTGGTTGAGTTTTCAGCAGCTGTTTTGTTCTCACATCTTATCTGCTGTTACGTATCAAGTGCCACATTTTATCCTGAAACAGCAATTTCTTTTTGGGGTTGGGGTTGGGGTTGGGGGGGTAGTGCAGGATGGGGTAATGGTGTGTGGGGGGGTGGGTGTTGGTGAGGTTGTACCAACCCTCTCTATAAACTCTTGTCTCCCAGAGGGGACCCACTGTGCTGCCCCCATCCCATTGCATTGCCTGCTGTGGGGTCGGTGTGGGGCTGGGGGCTGCTCCTCACCCCATTCCCCCCCCCCCAGCCCTGCTCTGTGCTCTCCTCCACCCCAACGCTGTGGTTTTCACGCTTCCTCCCTGCACTGCAGCGGCTCTGGGGTGGCCCCGGGGTGCAGGGAGCTCCACTGGGCCCAAATCCAGCTGTGGGGCTTCAGTTGTCATCCCTCCCCTCCCCCTCCATCCCCCCCAACCCCGCTGTGGGGTGCAGTGCAGTGTGGGGCTCTGTGGGTCGCAGCTTGGGGTGCCAGGGCTGATGGGTTGCAGTGTGTCAAACTGAGGCATGGGCTGACCCTGAGAGGAGGGAGATGTGGGGAGCTTTTCCTTTTCTTCTTACCCTTTTCATTCCTATCTCTTTCCTCTCTCTGACCCTTTTTCTTTCCCCCTTCCCTTTTCCCCTTCCTTTTTCCTTTCCTCTCACCTTTTCTTTCCCCTTTCCTCTTCCTTTCCCCTTTCAACTCACTTCCCCTTTCATTTTCCCTTTCCTTTCTCCTCCTCTTTCCCCATTCCTTTCCTCTTCTTTTCCTTTCCCCTTCCAATTCCCTTTTCCCCTTTCTCTTCCTCTCCCCTTCCAACTCACTTCCTTTTCCCTTTCCTCTTCCTTTCCCTTTCCTCTTCCTTTCCCTTTCCCTTTCCTTTCCCTTTCCCTTTCCTTTCCTTTCCTTTCCTTTCCTTTCCTTTCCTTTCCTTTCCTTTCCTTTCCTTTCCTTTCCTTTCCTTTCCTTTCCTTTCCTTTCCTTTCCTTTCCTTTCCTTTCCTTTCCTTTCCTTTCCCTTTCCTTTCCTTTCCTTTCCTTTCCTTTCCTTTCCTTTCCTTTCCTTTCCTTTCCTTTCCTTTCCTTTCCTTTCCTTTCCTTTCCTTTCCTTTCCTTTCCTTTCCTTTCCTTTTCCTTCCCTTCCCTTCCCTTCCCTTCCCTTCCCTTCCCTTCCCTTCCCTTCCCTTTCCCCTTCCAATTCACTTCTCTTCCCCCTTCCTTTCCCTTCTCTCTTCCCCTCCCCTTCCAACTCACTTCCTCTCCCCTTCCCCTTTCCCTTCTCTCCCTCCATGTTCCCCCTTCTCTCTCCCCCCTTCACATCCCAGCAGCACGGGGCAGCCCTGTCGGCTGCAGTTACCCCCAGCAGCTCCCGCTCCCTGCGGTGTCACAGCAGCTCCCGTCACCTCGCTGTGCTCAGGGCTGCCGTCAGCCCCGCGGGTTGCACAGGAGACGGATCCTCCTTTCACATCACCACAAAGAATCTGGTTTTATTTCACAGCGACGCTCCAAACTCGGCCGAGATCTGATGACTTTGGCTGGGCCTTTGGAAAGCAGCCACGCGTTGCTCGCTGCTTTTCCTTCCCTATAACTTTCATGGGGGAGTTTGGGCCCGTTTAGTGCCATGC
The DNA here is from genome assembly GCF_039878825.1 of Excalfactoria chinensis. Taxonomy (NCBI): domain Eukaryota; kingdom Metazoa; phylum Chordata; class Aves; order Galliformes; family Phasianidae; genus Excalfactoria; species Excalfactoria chinensis. The sequence continues at coordinate 1,010,214 of NC_092848.1, read as the reverse complement.
ATTGCCCCCCCCTTCATGTGACACTCCATCCTCAACACAGGGTGAACCTGGCACTGGCCTACACGGAGCTGACGGAGGAGCTGTGCCGCCTGCGGAACCTCAGCTCCCTGCAGAGCCAGATCCTGCGTGCCCTGCTGCAGGAGAAGAGCCTCAATGGTGGTAAGGAGAACCGAGGGGTTAATGGGGCTGGAAGAAACAGAGCTGGCCGCCTTCATCCTTGGGTTGATGCAGAGCTCCTGCATGCATCCGTCCCATGAGCATCCGTCCCATAAGCATCCATCCCATAAGCATCCGTCCCATAAGCATCCGTCCCATAAGCATCCGTCCCATAAGCATCCCTCATAAGCATCCATCCTATCATCCTATGAGCCCCACTCCTTGGGGCTGCCATCCTATGGGTGTCTATCCTAGGAGCATCCCTCCTGCTTGGGCTCATCCTATGAGCATCCATCCTTCAGAATGCCATCCTATGGGCACCCATCCTGCGGGCATCCCATAACCATCAGCCCAAATGTGTCCCTCCTGGACGTGCCATCCCACTTATGCCACCCAATGCCCCCCGATGCCACCCAATGCTCCCCCGATGCCACCCAACACACAGAGGAGAAACACAGCCCACCTAACCAGCCTATTTCCTGTGCCCCCCCCCTATTCTCTCCGCAGGTCAACGCCACTCTCCTCTATCTCATTGCCATTCCCCAGCCCAGCAGCGTCGCTCTCCGGCCCCGCAGTGCCCCTCACCCGCTCCCGGCCGCCCTCCAGCCCCTCAATGTCAATCCCCAGCGCTGCAGCGGCGCTCACCGGCCCCTCAGTGCCAATCTCCAGCCCAGCAGCGCCGTTCCCCCGCCCCAGGACCCTGCCAGTCTCCGGCTCAGCAACGCCGTTCGCCCGCTCCCCCTTCCAGCCCCTCACCCGCCCCACAGCGCCGCTCTCCGGCTCCACCTCCGTGTCCATCCCCGGCATCGGCGTCTCCTCACCGCCTGCCCGGCGAGAGGATGGAGCTGGGTTACGCCAAACCCTCCAGCCGTCACATCAAGGCCGGTTTTCAGGGTCGCCGCAGTTACTCGGAGGTGACCAACGTCGCCCCTTACCAACAGAGCCGTGCGCTCTGGTTGCAACCCGAAGCTTCCACCCTCCCCAAGCACCGGCCTTATGGTGAGGTCTATCTGGGGGGGGCGGGGGCTCCGCTCAGCTCCCGGGAGCCTTTCGAGGAGCATCTGAGGTTCGAGAAACAATCATCGGATGAGGAGGACTGGGCGGACCCCGGCCCTCCCAGCCCGGAGGGGGCTGTTCGCTGCGCGTCCTTCTGTGCCGGATTCCCCATCCCCGACCGGACGGCTGCTGCCTACACCAGAGCCGAGCATGCCCAGTCCTGGCCCTCTATTAATGTAAGAAGACCCCCCCCCTCTCCCCCTTTACCCACCCCCAGGGCGCTGCGTGATGGGTGGGGGGCCAGGGACCCCCTAAGCTGCAGCGTGCCTCAGTTTCTCCCATGGGTCCCCAGCCTGTTCCAAGCAAGGGGGTGAATGGGGATGCGGGATGATGGGGGTGATGGGGGCGGCCTTGCAGGGTGGGCTCAGAGCAGCCCCTGTACCCACAGCTGCTGCTGGAGACGGTGGACTCGGAGATCCGGAGCTGCCCTCTGTGCCAGCTGGCCTTCCCCATCGGTTACCCGGACGATGCTTTGATAAAGCACATCGATTCACACCTGGAGAACAGCAAGATCTGAGGCTGATCCCCCCCCCCCCTCCAGCACCACCACCACCACCCTCAGCCACGGGCTGCCCCCTGCTGCCTGGACTTTGGATGCTGCATGAGAACTGGTGGAGCAACGCGGCTCCGAGTTACCTCCGGGTGTGCAGCAGCTGTGGAAGGACCGAGCTCAGGGGAGCTGCGTTCTCTCCCCCCCCCCCTCCTTGTGTAGGTGGGTTTCCCCGCTCGCCCCCCTTCTGCATCCCAAGCACAGTTGGATGCTTCACCCGGGATGCTCAGGGTTGGGGCCGGGGACCCCCCCCCCACTGCACCGTCGGGTTTCTCTGCTTGATCTCAGGGAGGATTTGAAGGGCAGGATCCTGGATCCGGCCCATAGACAGCAGTGAGGAGGGGGCTGCCCTCCCTGTGCTCCTGGGGTCAGAGTTGGTTCGGGGGGGGGGGGGGGCTGGTTGGAGGGGGGCAGCTGCTTGTTCTCTCTCCCACCAACTCAAGCACCTTTCTGGTCTTTGACATGAAAAACATCCCCCCCCCCCCAACACCTCTCCCTTCTCCCCATATCGATGCTGCTGAGAATCAGAACCCACATGGCTGTGGCGCAGCATGGCCATCCCGCTCCGCTGCACCGAGCCCCGCAGCCATCACCCCCCCCTCCCCATAGCCCCCTACCCCACACCCCCACGTTTGATCTACCTCAAGGCCTCCGCACGGCCCCCAACACCGGGAGGGGGCACATGGCACCGTCCCCCCCCCCCCCCTTTGCCCCCTTCAGCCCCATTGCTGCATGTCCCCCTGTGCCACACGTACCACCCCAGGGCACCCGGAGGGGCCGACCCCAATAAAACCCACACGCTGCTGGGTGCCAAGTGCTGTCCCCTCTCTTCTGGGGGGGTGGGATGCAATGTCCCTTTTGGAGGGTCCCAGTGCAAGGAATGGGGTTGTGGGGGGGGGGCTTGTCCCACATCTGAGGGGTTATGTGTGTGTTGTGAACCCCCCCATCCCTGAGCTGCTCACTGTGTTGTTGGTGCCAAATGTCACCGAGGTTTTTGTGGGGTTATGGGGCATCCAGCAGGACCCCAAAGTGAGCTCTGCCCCATTGCCGTGGGGTGAGGGAACTGCCTGCACCCACTGTGGGGTGGGGGCAGAGCTGTGAGGTGTGGGGTGGGGGCGCAGAGGAGGGGGATCCCCATGGCTCAGTGTTGGGGTGACAAATGGGTTCACACCTCCTTGGCATCGCA
>NC_092848.1:933647-1007166 GCF_039878825.1 Excalfactoria chinensis | reverse complement strand
GCTGACATGAGACTGAGACTGTGAATGTCCGCAGCTTTGGAGCTGAGCTCCTCCAAACCCTCAGAGCAGTTTGTATTGGGGGGGGGGGGGGGGAAGGTGAGGGGGGGGAAAGGGGAGACTTGTGAACATGCAAACTTGTGATTCGTATTGTCCTGAAGCAGAACTGCCAGTTACTGACACACGCATTGTATGTGGGAGGGTGGGCTGGGAATGCATCTGAACCCTTTGAAAGCCTTTGTACCTATTCTGTTCTTTCTTCTCCATCACAAGGTGCTATTTGTCAAAACGAAGTGGGGGGGGGAGGGTGGGAAGGGGGGGAGAAAAGACTTGTGACTATTGATTCCTTTTCCTACTTTAACTTGACTGTCCAGCCAGCAGCACTGGGCACCCTTCACATTTCTCACATGGGAGAGAGAGAGAGGAAACCACGAGCAGCACAAAGAAAATAAAAAGAGAGAGAATGAATTCCATATTCTCCCATAACAAGCGATTGGGTTTTGGTTTTTTTTCTTTAGGAGGTCAGACATTGGTGCCGGAGTCAGATGAGTAACCCTGAAGCTTTTTATTCTTTAAAACCCAATTTCATTTACAAATAATGACTTATTTAATGTCTGGAATTATGAGCCCAGCCAGACTCCTGGCACCTCCTTGTAGGTTGGTATGTATTTAGACTTGCATTGTACAAACCTTTGTTGTTTCTTTTTTGTTTAAAAAAAAAAAAGCATGTGTTTAGGTTCCTGTGAAAAAACAAACCTGTTGTTGAAATGTAAAGTACGTGTTTGGATTTTAACTTCATCCCAAGCTCTGTCCGGTTTGGTTTGGTTTATTTTTTTTTGGGGGGTCTCTCAATAAAATTTTAGATTTATAATCTTGATTTATTTTTTTCTTCTTTTTCTTTTCTCTTTTTGTTTTTCAACCTTAACTCCCTTCCTGCAGCTTCTCTGTGTGCATGAGCTCGGTGTAGAGCAGTGAGGAAGGGAAAAATCAGCCCTTGGTGGCGCTGAAACGAGGTTAGATGTGGCCGCCGGCTCTCATCTAGGTGTCGACTGGAGCTCAGCGGCAGCCGATGGCTGCATCTTATTCATTGTGACTGCAGAAGAGACGTGGCGGAGAAGGATGGTAGCTAAAGGCCTGAGTCGAGGAGGCTCCTTGGGGCTGAGAGGCGTAGCTGTGATCTGGGACCTGTTTGATGGAAGGAGATGCTGTGCGTGTGTTCCTGACCAGGACCCGACTACGCCTGCGGTGTGGGTAAGTGGCCTTTGCTGCACTTCTCATGGGAAGGTGGAACAGGAGTTGTCACTTTGTGTTTACAGATGGGCTTTTTTTTGTTGTTGTTTTGAAAGCTCTGCCACCGATTCTGCTGGCTGAAGATGGAAATTGCTTTATTCTTGGTTTGGCCTTATGTGAGAGCTTACAGCTTTCAGTATGGAGGAAGGGAAAGCTGTGCCCCCTCTGCTTGGCCCCCAGGCTCTCAATGCCATAGCACAGCCCTTGGCATGGGCTGAGGTTGTACTGAGAGGAGGACTGGGCTTTCTGGCATACAATTTCCAGCATCCACAGGGTGTGAGACAGAGCAGGGAGCAGCACTGAGGTTTTGGGTGGTGTTCAGCTGCTCTGCCAGTGCCTGTAAAACTATGCGGCCCATTGAAATCCAGGCTATTCGCAGCACCCGGCAGCGTGCTTAAATGTCTTCCCTGAGCTGGTAGCCATCAGCAGCAGCAATTAAACCAGTGTTAATCACTGGAATTGGAAGGAGGAACGTCCACTTAATTGAACATAAGGAGGCTGAAGCTCCTTGGAGAGGCTCTCGGCCGATTGATGGCCACGGGGGGGCTGGAAGCCGCACGCTGCTGGAGCCTGGAGGATGTGAGGCTCCTGATGGGGCAAAGCATCACCTCCTGAGGCCTTGAGCCCAGCTCTGTGTGTGCTGGGAGCTGTGAGGAGGTGGTGGTGGTGGTGGGTTCAGTGCTCAGGGATGGAGGCAGCGAGGCCATGTGGGGCAGCCCAGCACTCCTCAAAGCTGGGGCTCCTGGCCGAGATCAGAAGCAGGAGGCCCTGCTGGTGGTTAAGTGCTTCCTGCCTTGGGAAATGAAAGGTCTGCTCACCACCTGATCTGTGCTGGCAGGCAGCCCACGCTGCTGACAGTGTCGGGACGTGACAGCGATGCGCTGAGCGCTGGCCCCGTGCTGCCCCAAAGGCTGGAGGAAGATGGTTGCAGGCTGAAGGCAGAGCAGGGTTGCTGGCTGGAGTAGAGCAAGAATAGGGGGGTGGCAAGAGCCAGGCTGGGGAGATCCCAGAGAAGGATGACAGTGGAGGGGGGCAGGGGGGCAGCAAATGCTTGGCCTTGGTTCCCAGAGCCTAGAAGTGGCCTGGGGTAATAGCTGAGATAAAGAGCCTGGGAACTCCTTGGTGTGTATTTTAGTGCCCTATGTTCCCCTTGGCTGAGCTGTGAGCATGTGGAGCTCCCCTGGGCTCAGTGCCCAGCAGAAGGGAGACAAACCCATCCCCTCCTGTGATAAGGAGAGGGGTCGGTTCAGGGGATACTGCTTCCCCCCCCATTCCCAGCCATGAATCCCCTCCCTTAGGGGTACAGTGCAGTGATGGGTGTGCTGCTGCTGGGCCATGCCAAAGACGAGACCCATAGCGCTTTGCTGCCCAAGCCTCCTCCTATTGCTGGGCTCCATTGATGGCTCATAATTGATTTGGGAAGACAGGATCAGCTCTGTACTAACGCTGCCCGCACTGGAGGCCAAGGGGGGAAGGAAAAATGGCTACTGGCAATGATGGGGTGAGTACTGATGCCTTTGAGGAACACCTTGTCCCCATAGGTTGGGATAGCAGCAGTGCCCGCTCCCCATAGAGACCACTGGCTTGAGAGCTGTGGCTGAGGGTCCCCACATGGTGGAGGCTTTTCAGCTTCCCAAATGTTTTTCAGCTTAAAAAAACAAAGCAAATCAAAATGAAATCCATGAAACCAAGGCTTGTACAGTGAATAAGCCGTTTTATTTTTTGTCCTGTGCTCACACAATCTCTCTTCTTTCCCTGACAGGTCACAGATCATTAAAATAAAGTAGCTAAGAGGAAAATAATTTAAACCATACACACGGGGCTCCATTCCAACCTCCCCCCCCAACAACCCACATCTCCATCACTTGTGCTTCTTCATCTCATGTGTAAGTAAAGCTGTTGGATCTCAGGAGCGGGGTAAGGGAGAGCCCTGCGTAGGCCCACAAAGGCAACACGCAGCCCTCAGCTCTCCCCACCCCACACCTTGAGGTGCAGCTCCTTTCTCCCCCCAGCCTGTTCACGTGCCCACACCAACAGCTCCTCCTTGGCAGCCCCCAGCAGCATTGCTTTCCCCCCTCCCCTCCCACCCTGCCCCTGGTACTACTGGGTTCCCTGCAGAGCTGCTGCCTGCACCTCCCCAGCTCCGTCCCCCTCAGTGCTACGCCCTCAGCCCGTATCACATGCACAGGACTGGCTAGGAAAGCCATTTTAAGCTATTCAGTTGCTGGTAAAGTCACTCCCAGCTGTGCTATATTGTAAATACAGCTTCTAGGATTGTCTCCACGGAGGAGACCAACAGTGATCAAGGCACTACCCCCACCCCCCTCCTTAAAACAAAGGAAGTCAGACCAACACCTAGGGACAGAAGAGAATCCTATAATGTGATCACACGGTTACACTGAATCTTTATGGCAAAGAGAACAATTAGCAGCTTCGAACGTTTGGGCTTCTCCCTTTTTTACTCAACACAAGCACTCTAGACCCTAGAATAGGGAAAACAGGGCTGAAGCCCTAAAAGAAATAAAACCAAAGCACGGTTAAGAAAACAGGAATCCTAACAGATGTCTAGCTCTATAAGTGACAAGCCCACGGCTCCCCGTGCTGTCCCTGCTGCCGCACACCCACCCCGTAGCCCCCCCCACCCCCCAAAAGCTTCCTCAGCCAGTCAGTAGGAGAAGACAGAGGCTGCATGCAGGCTGCTGTGTGCCCTCCTTGACAGCGGCCTTGCGCGGCAGTGACATGCTCTGTGAGTGTGGTAGGGATGCACAGTGCTGCTCCGCTCCTCTTAACCCTTCCCAGTTCTGGGCTACCCCCTCGTCTGGGCTCCAGGTCCATGCACTGTGGCAGTGCAGCCCTTCTTTAAGCTTCCTTAGAGCAGGAAGGGTTAATGGGAGCCGCACCACTTGTGTTGCCATGTGTGCACTGGGCTGGATCTAGAAAAGGGATGGTGGTTAATCTGGAATTGAAGTGGGGTTGAATCACACACACTGATGTCAAAACGGGGTTCGGGGGGGAAAAAAACAAAAAAACAACAAAAAAAAAAGAAAATAATAATAATAATTAAAAAAAAAAAAAGGAAAAAATAAACCCAAAAAAAAACCAACTACCTGAAATCACAGAACTTTGGAAGTTCAGAACAACGTCTCTCCTATCGCTTGGTTTTTTTTTTTTAAAGTTCATTCGCTTCAATCTCTGTTTGTTTGTTTTTCTTACTTAAAGCCAGTTCCTAACAGTAGTTTTGTTTGTTTGTTTTTCCACCTCCGCTCATCTCCCCACCAGTGATACCAGCTGATTTCCTGCGCTCAAAGGATTCCAGGCTGTGGAAGGTGCTGGGCTCGCCAGTGCACTGTCTGCTCCTCCCCGTCCCTCCCCACAGGGAGCGCTCGGCCGCAGTCTCTCCTGTACACTGACCGGCAGCAGTCACGTTTGAGAAGATATATTGGATAAGAAGGCATGAAAGTTCCTCTAAGCACTTCCAGGCTCAGCCCTTCTCCAGTTCTACCTTGAGCGATTCTCCCACTCCTCCCGCTTGCCTCCCCCTTCACTTCCTGCGGTCTTTCTGTTTCCTCTCCTGCCTCCTGGCCTGTTGGTCAGCCAAGGTGCGAGGTATCAAGATGACGCTGCCGTCGCTGGCGTACTGCAGGGCGTATTGATTGGGGGAGTAGGGCTGGCCGTTCTCATCCCGCAGCCGGCCGAACACCTCCTGGTAAAGGTTCTGCACCTTCTGCTTCATTTGGCGGATGGATTTGAGGAACTCCACCTTCTCCCTGAGCAGTTTGGACTTGTCCCTCTGCAAGTCTTCCACGTCGCGTTCCAGGTTCAGGATGGTGTCCAGCTTCCTCTTGCGGCAGTTCTGGGCAGCCATCTTGTTCTTGCCTCGCCTCCTGATGTCTCGGATGAGGCTCAGCTGCGCCTCGCTGAGCTGGTATTTGGAGAGCAGTTCATTGAACTCCTCCACGGGCAGGTTGATGATCTTGTCGTTGGTGAAAGGGATTTTCATGGCTCTGGCTCGATGTTCATCCCTGCTCATCTGCTTATCCAGGAACTCGGACGGTTTCTCCTTGCTGCTCTTCTTCCCCACGCTGGGCAGCTTGGGCTCCTCGGGATCCAGGGTCCCCGGTGCCATGTTGTAAGTGTGGTTGTGGCCCACGTGCTCCAGGTAAGGCAAGTAGTGGAGCTGCGACGGGTCCTGGTAGCTCATACGGCAGAACTTGCTGTACTCAGGTTGGTACCCAACAGCACCTTCCGCTTCTTCAAAGTCCACGTTCTCAGAGTCTGAGCTGTAGCCGACAGCTCCTTCCTCGGAAAATGAGGAGGAAGAGGAAGAGGAGGAGGAGGAGGAAGAGGAAGAGGAGGAAGAAGAGGAAGAGGCTTCTGAGCTGCTAAGGGAAGCAGGACTGTGGCCAGAATCCAGAGAAAGACCTGAGTCAGAATCAAACTCCTCTTCCAGCTGCGAGGCCTGCACTGGGTTGAAACCTTCTTCGATGGCCAAATCCATCAAGCTGATCTCATCAAGCATGGCTTCATCGAGAAGGCCGCCCAGCGGGTCCGGCAGTTCGGGGCCCACCGTCTCATTGACCGTACTGTTCAGCTGTGGGGGGAAGAAGATCCCACTGAAATTGGTGGAGCTGAAGGTGGTGTTGAGGCCGGTCGAGTTGTCCGGCGCCAGCTGCAGCAGAGCTGAGCTGCCACCCATAGAGGGACTTTCAATTTCAGAGCTGAAGAGGGAGAAGTCCTGTGAGCAGCTGCCCAGAGAGGCCTGATGCAGGCTGACATTCTGATTGATGGGAGTGTTTGGGGCGAGGTTGTAGTTAGAAGTCAGCAGGTCTCCGCTCGTGCTGTTGTAAAGGGTTTCAGCGGTCGTGTTGTTCACTTCCATAGCCTGGAAGAGACACGAAGCAGCTCAGCAAATCCAACCACGTTCAGGCCCTGCCTTTTCGCTGCCCTTCACCAGCAGGATACACCAAAGGCCTTCCTAGCTCTCGTGGAAGGAGCTACATCTCCAGTCAGCCCAGCACCATCCGCCAGCTGGAGGAGGCTTAATACACTGCCAGCAACATCCACACGGGCCCTCAATGTCACCCCACAGGCTATGATCAAACCAAAGCTGCTGTTACGAACCTCCAACTGCCGTTCTCCAGGAGCTGGGTGCTTGGAATGACCACCGGACCTCCTCTAGGCTCAGCTGAGTGATACCGTGTGCCTAGAAGGGCAAAACCCATTCCCCCTGCCCACCCATCCAGCACCAGCAGCTGCCACCCTAAGGTGCGCTGACCTGCATTTCCATGATAGACATGAGGTCCTGCCACTGCTGCTCCAGATCGAAGGGCGATTCGGTCTCTGGGAGGAGAGGAGACAGCAGGCTGCTCTGGATGCCCGCAGGCCGGCTCTCGCTGGGCACAGCTTCGCTTAGGGTGGAGACATCTGCAGCTGGAAACTGAACCACGTGAGGCACAGTCAGTCCCCAGCTGATGAGGGAGGCAGCCAGCCCCAATGCCCTTCCACCTCCACGCCGGCAATCGCTTCTCCTTTGTTCGGAGCAAAGCGGTTGCAGTTTATTCCTCCGCAGTTTGCTATGAACTAATTAGAAGCAAAGCCAGAAGTCTTTAATTAATTGTGACCCCCCCCTTCCCCTCCTCTGCCGCTACTTTCGCAGGCACGATGCCTGGAGCCTCCTTAAACAGCCTAACCCAATTTACTGCCAGCCCTGCGCTCTCAATGAGGGGTACGAGGGGCGACACAACCCCATCCTCGCTCACCTCCGAGTTCTCCCCGAAAGGGAAGGTGGCCTCCAGCAGCCTAAGGCACTCCTCCAGGGACAGGGCCGTCTGATCCTCCACGCCAGGCACCTGATGGGAGAAAGGCAAACGACCGCAGCCTCGGGATTAGAGGAAGGTGGCAATGAAAAGAAACACCGAGCTCCTCCAGCACGGCTTCATCACAGCGCATCCGAAATCGAGCCCCACCCAAGGCTTTCCAAGGTGCTCCCAGCATTGGGGATGGGGTTGGAGGGATGGGAGGACCCCGGTGTTGGCAAAGGGAGAGTTGGTTGCCAGCTATTCCATTACCTGTGCAGGGAAGCTCTCCCCGGTCTCGCCATCCACTAGCAGGTTCCTATTGGTGACCTGTCCTCCCGCGCTCCTCCAGCCGTCCCCTCTCTCCCTCCCATCGCTCAGCTCTTTGTCCACTTCGCTTTCTTTCTGTCGGTGACTGTAGTCAAAAATCTCTCTCCCGGCGCCCAGATCGATGTCCTGTCTCCACAGGATGTCAATCAAATCGATGTCCTGAAAGACACACGCATAGCTCAGCTCGGGCCCCTCCGGACCCCGCGGCCCATCTCCCACCTCTCCCCCCCCCTAATCCTCTCCCTCCCTCCCCCCCCCCCGCACCATTCCTTCGGCTCCTGCGGGGCGCGGCTGCCCATCGCAGCCCGTTGGGGGGGGGCGGCTCTGCGGGAGGGCCGTGCAGACGCGCGCCCCATGGCGGGGGCGGCCCGGTGCAGGCGGCGCAGGGCAAGGAGGGGTTCGGGGCCAATGTCGCGGCGGTGGTTTGCGCCGTGCCCAGCTTGCATCAGCCCGTGGTGCCATCCCGGTTATTTGCATAAAGGGGAGGAGTACGGCGGTTTTAAGGGGGGGGGGGGAAAAATAATTAAATAAATAAATAAATTTAGGGGGAAAAAAAAAGAATTAAAAGCAAATCCCCGCATCGACGCCCACCTGATGCAGCCCCAACCGCCAACACCGGGTCGCCACCGCCCGGAGCCCGAAAGGGGTGGGGGGGGGGGCGGAATGCGAAACGGCCGCCCCCGCCCTGCGGGACCCCCACGGTGTCGCTCCCCCCACCCCGGGCCCGACCGCCCCCGCCCCGCCGCAGCCCGGCCCTGCAGCACCGCCCTCCCCCCCCCCTCCCCCGGTACCTTTCTCATGGCCCCCGCTGCCGGCCGGGCCGCGGCGCCGCGCTCATGTTCCCCGCGGGGGTCGGCGGGGCGGGCAGGCCGGGGAGCGGCGCCGAGCACGCATCGCCGCTTCTCCGCCCCGAGCGGCCACAGGTGCCCGCGGCCCCGCGATGCCGCCGGCAGCCCCCGCCCGCCCCGCCCCGGTCCCGCCGCCGCCCGCCCGGGCCGGGCTGCGGCGCGCCCCGCCCGCCCCTCCCCCGCCGTTACCTTGGCTGCGGCGCCGCCGGGCCCCGCCCACACCCCCCCCGCCCCGCCGGGATGCGGCGCCGCCGAGCCCCGCCCCCCTCCGCCTCGCCCGACCAATAGGCGGCCGCGCTCCACCGCGCGCTCCGCCCCTCGCCCGGGCGGAGGCCTCCGCCAATCCGCTTCGCCGGGGGGCCGCCCTCTCCGCCAATCAACGGCCGCGGTGCCCACCGGCCCGCGCCTTCCCGCAGGGCCGCGCCCCCGCCGTGGCGCAGCGCCGCCGCCCCGCGCTTCTCCGGTACCGGGCGCTGCCTCCCCCGGCTGCGGCACCGCCTGGGGCCGCCCCTCCGCCCCCCGGACCTGCCGCAGCCGCCAAGCCCTGCGGTGCCATCAGATCGGCCCGTAGGGCGGCGGTCCCTGCGGTGACCTTGGGCCGCTCCACGCCGACGGAGAACCGCGGCCGGCCCAACGCGGGCCCCTCCTGCCGTACCGGGAGCCGGCCCGGCACCGAGCCCACATGCAGCCCTGCTCCTGCTCCGAGCCCATCCCGGCACTGCAGCTTGTCCTGGGGCAAAAGCAGCCCCCGGAGCGCCGCACTAGAACTATGAAGGCAGCTTCTTTGCTCCCTGCACAACAAGGTCGCGTCCTGCCCCCAGCAGCAGCTGCAGTGCGTTAAAACCGCGGGGGAGTCGAGCAGAAATAAAGACACAAAGCCGAGTTTGCAGCCATCGCAGGAGGAAAAAAGTCCAGCTCTGCAGCCCGGCGCTGAGCAGGAAGTGAAGGTTCCAAAGACAAAGACACCAGAAAGAAGCTGCTGTGGGCAGCCCTATAGATAACGGCTTTCCTGCCTCCATGGTATCACTCTGCCCTCCAAGCTGTGGGGCAGCAGGCTCGGATATGGGGGGGGCAGAACCCAATTGCTCCCACAGCACGGCCAAGGAGAGGCTGGAAGGGAACAGCCACACACGTGGCCTTACAGGAAGCATGTCAAAGTCCTCCTTCCACGCAGAGGAATCAGCTCTCAGCTCTCAGGCCAGGAGTCAGACTTGTGAACGTTTTGCTTTGCACTGTCAGTTCCCTCCCATTGCCTCAATGACTCCTTCACACCATCCTACAGCAGCAAAGCTCGACCCGAACCAACCCACCACCATCATATCTCTCCTTGCAGGCACGTGTTCAACCCGCTCTCCTCCCATGCTTTTCCTGCTGTGCTAAAGCCATGTGACAAAGCTCGAGGCACCCACAGCAGATGGGAGCAACCAGCTGCATCTCCCAGCCCTGCTCCACACAACAGCATCAAGACTGGGAGTGCCCAGCAGAGCCAACCAGCACCAACACCCACATGTGGTTGGGGAGATATTGAGGCTGAACAAGGCCTTGACAAAGAGAGCAGTGCCAAAGAGAGGAGCTGGTGGCACGGACGGGAGCTGGATTGCATCACAACATCTGAAAGGTTATGCTCACACAGACAGGAAAAATAAACCACTTTCCAGTTCACCTCCTCCCCTCTCTGATGAAAAACCAAGCTATAAACGTCTCAGCTGGATGAGCTCCAGAGCCCAAGTAACCCAACCACCCCGCTGACACCTGGGATGAGGCTGTTACCCAATGCCTGTGTTTATTTCCCAGGCCTTATTTGATCTGTTTCACAACACAAAGCTATGGGGGCACACTCTGAAACGCCGACCCCCCCCCCCAACCCCTCGCCCACCTTTCGGTATCACTTTCAGACCGAGATTGCAGCAAACAAAAGTAGAGGAGCACCCTGAGCTTACAGTGAGCATTCAGAAAGCACGCCGTGCTTCGACCCCATGCCATTCCCACAGCCACGTGCTTGTCACACAGCACACACTAAACACCATTCGCTTTGACAGACGGCATAGAAACCAACCCAAGCCAAGACATAAGAAGGAGCCACTTACCTCTTTGGTCAGATCCCCGTTCACTGGGGCAGCTACGGCTCCCAGGTCCTCCAGCTCTTCCCCAAAGCCCTGCTCAGCCCCGTTCTCCCTCACAGCACCATCAGGACCGGTCCCATCCTGCAGACCACCGCTGTTCTCAAGTGTGATGCCAGCATTGGGCTGAGTGCCGGATACGGAGCCTTCAGGGTCACGATGTACCAACCAGGCATTGACTTCAGTCGTGGGCACTTGAAATCTATCCAGAGCCCTCACCTGGTTGAGCAGCCTTCGAGCAGTGAAGTAATAGTCCAAGTCTACGCTCTTTGGGTGGATGCCATACCCGTCCAAGGTGTTACGTAGGTTGTGAAACTGGGTCTGGGTGTACGCTGAGCTCTGGCCAAGAATGATCTCTCGGAGTGGGGGGAGCTGAGAGTTCAGGTAAGTGTCCACGTCCACACGAACTCCGATCAGGCTGAGCAGGATGGTGAACTGGATGAGGCCTTCCGTGAAGTATTTCTTCAGAGAAAGCATTTCTGGAGGAGGAAAAGGAGACACAAAAGAACCGGGTGGAAGGTTAGAAATCAAGGAACCATCAAGGAACCATCAAGGAATCATCAAGGAATCAAGGGAAACAAGCAAACAAAAAGCCAGCAGGTGGATTCTGCTCCCTATGGGCCTCTCCTTCCCCCCCTGCCCTACTTTGACACAACACAAAACACAGCAACAGTTTCATAGTCCACAACAGTCAAACTTCCCAACGCTTCAGCTCCTGGTCGATTCCAGTTTCCCTTTACAGCTCTCAACCCTCCGGATCCCAACGCAACGTTCCCATAGATACAAACAAGGGGACCCCCCCCCCAACCCCTCCATTATCGCCCCCTCCCCACTTACTGCCCGCGGCGCCCACATGCAGCGCTTCCCCCGGCGCTCCGGACCCCGGTCTCTTCCCGGTCCGAAGTTGCTCCGCTGCGGGTTCGGAACCTCTTAACGGAGCTGAAACCGAACCGGGGGGGGGGGGAGGGTCGCTTAAGGAACCGTCCAAGGCCCCGCCCGGCCGCAGCCCGGTGTGGACACGGACCCGCCCCTCGCTATTCTTAGGCCGTTGCGTCAACTTCTCCACCGGGGGGACTCCCCCCCCCCCCACCCGCCGCCCTCAGCCCCCCCCCCCCCTCCGCCGCTTTAGGCCCCACCGGGCCCGGCCTCCCCTCCCGCCCCGCCCCGGGCTCCTTTAAGGCGGCTTAAGGCCTCGCGATGAGCCCCGCGTCCCGTCCGCCCCGCCGGCCCCGCCCGCCGCTACCCGCTCGCCGATCGCTCCCAGCGCCGCCGCCGCCGCCGCCGCCCCCCGCCCCGGCCAACCGCCCCCCCCCCGCTTCACACCTCCACCCGCCTCTCACGGCGCTTCCGCCAATCGCCACCCGCCCTCAGGAGGCGGGATGAAGTGGCTGGCCAATGGGAGGTGGAGAAGTAGAGACGCTCCCGCCTCCGTCGCCGTGCGGATGGGCAGGTGGGAAGGCCAATCGGAGCGCAGAAAAAGAGGTTGGACCCGGAGCTGAGCTCGGCGGCCCAATAGATGAGGAGAAACCTGCACAACGGCCCCGCCCTCCGAGCCGATGAATGACGCGTCGTTTGCCCAATGGAGCGCGAGGCTGTAGCTGAACGACAGCTTCAACTACCAATAAAACGTCGCACAGCAGCCAGCCGCCCGTCCGGAATCTTGACTGACGGCAGCGTGCACCAATCCCGGCGGAGTACGGGCTCCGCCCTTTCTCACCGCAGCCGTTGCCATGGCAGCGAGCGCCCCAGGCCCACAGCACCGGGCGAGGCCTAAGGCCGCTCGGCACGGCCCGCATCTCCCCCGACCCCCGCAGCCCCGAGCTGGGTGACCTCGGGCCTCATCGGGAGCCACCCGGCAAGGCCTGCGGTGCAGAGCTGTCCCTGAGGCCTACCCGGTGTCGGCACAGCGCTCCGCAGGCGGAAGGCCGGAGCCGGGCCCAGCCTGAGGGCTGCGGTGAGTCAAGAGGCCGCGTTCGGAGCTGGGCCAACGCAAAGGCCCACGCTGCTCTTTCTTTATTGCTCCAGCCCTCGCTAATGAAAGCCTTTAATTTCACGCTCCAGCAGCTGCCCAGACGGTACAGCCCTGCTTGGAACGTTTGGGATGAGAACTGTGAGCTCAGCTGTTATCTGCGTTCCCGGCTTCAGCTCGTCCCCATTGGAGCCCCACAGCATCCAAAGGGCACCGAATGAGAGCTAAAAAGGCACCACGTCCTCACCTGCACCCTGCAGTGATCCGGGATGGACCATCACAACTGATACACGGAGCGACAAGAAGGTTGGAAAGGGATTAAATAAGTCAATAGGGAGCCTGTATTAAAGCCACAGCCTGTGTCCCCACGGCTCGGATGGCAGCCAGGCTGCACCAGCCCTGCTCTGCTATTTCTGCCATGCTGCAGCTGCCCAGAACAGCAGCCAAAAGCAGCCGCCCTCGTCCTGCCCCAGAAACACGCGGCACAAACAGGATGCCAGAGACAATAGTTCATCTGAAAGAAGAGAAAACCAGCCCGGGATCCAACTGCAGCTCTGGTTCTGCTGAGTGGCAAACAGCTTCAGGCTGCATTCAGCACTGCCCAGAGCTCGGTGCTGGGCTCCAGGCAGCAGCAAACACACACATACAGCCCTGCTTTGAGTGCCTCTGGCTGGGTGATGTTATTCAGCATTAAGGCCCTTTCTCACAGCTCGGTGCTCCCTCGAGCACAGCTGGGAGTTAAGAGACAAACAGCACAACCCTCCCAAAGCCAAGACTGGCCCCGGTTACAAAGCATCCCTACCTGGGAGCAGGACACAAAGCACGGGATAGAGACCGAGGCAGGATGGCAGCTCTGGATCCAAGCAGCTCAATGGCACAAACTCGTTCTGCCCCAGCCTCGCTAATGTGCAAAACAACCAACAAAACACCTCCAGAAGTTGGGGTGCGGCCCCAGCCCACGTCGTGCTGCAACCCACAAGCCGATGAGGTAATAATGGTGGCACAGCCCTACAGTGAGAGCACAGCAAACCCTACGGCTGCCAAAGGCTCCCAATGGGGCTGGAGAGCACAGGGGTGTGCATAGGAGAGGCCTCGTGCCTCCCCATGGGGTGGGGGGGGTGGGTCAATGGTGCTGTCAGCAGCAACCTGAGCTGCCTGCCCCCTCCTCAGCAATGGGGCTTTGTTCTGTGTGGGGCATTAAGGAGCATCAATGCAGCAGTATCATTTGTCCTGCACCTATGGGTGAAGGGACATGGGTACCCTCATGGCTACTGCCCCCCCCCCCCCCCCAGCAGCCCCTCACCAGCTCCAACCCTCTGCATGAATAATGCCCGGGGAGCCCTTAATGAAGGAGAATGGATTCATCTCCTCCTGCACCACTTCACTGCAAACCCAAAAGCCACTTAGGCTGCACCTGGGCCTCCCCCCCCCCCAAACCCCGTCTGCTCTGTCCCAATTAAAGCCTCAGTGCCAATTAAAGCCTCTGCACCAGCTCAGCCTCATCTGCAGGTGGCTCCAGCTGGGGCTCAGCCATAGAGGTCACCGTTCCACACCATCCCCTTGGAGACAACGGTGACATTTATGACATGAGCATCATATCACCCTCTATAGGGGCGTGAGGGTCGGGACCCCCATATCATTCTAGCACAAGGCAGGTGGGACATCACAGGACCCACAAAGGGTCCCAAAAGAGGCTGAGCCCATTGGGGGGGCTGCTTGAACCCTGAGCCAACCACCCATGGGTGCCCACAGCTATAGGGGCTGTAGGATCACGGGGTGGACACGGTCACTCTGCACCGCCCCATTGACTCCCTATAGCCGCCCCGTGAATGGGGCTGTTTTGCATAGCCCCGCCCCCCTCGCTACACGCACACCTTATATGGCACATGACCACGCCTTCTTTACGTTTAGCCCCGCCCGCATCCGGATCCACCCTCCGCGCTCCGTTCGCGGTCCTGCAGCGCCCCCTGCCGGCAGCACAACGCACTGCGGGGGGCTCTGAACCACGCCTCCCTCTTTGGGGGGGGGACAGGGGGACAGGGGGACAAAGAGGGGACAAAGCGACGGCGCTGCCACCCGGGGTGTCACATCCGTCCCTGGTGCAGCTGTCGCCGCGTTGGGCATTGTTCTAAGGGAGAGAATTAGAGCCCCTTCAACAGCTGAGCCACAAATAAGGGGAGGGGGGGGGGTGGGCAGCGTAGAGCAGATGGGAGCCCCGGTGAATTGGGAATTAAAGCCACCCCCGGCGGCACGGGAGCCCCCTCAGATGGAGCTCAAAGAGGGCTCGGGGACCAATAGACTGCTGCGAGGTGGGGGGGGGGAGTGGTCAGGGGGTGAAGGACCGCCCCAAGGTGGTGGGGGGCAGTTCGGCCACCCCCCGTCCTGTGCAGCCCAATGGTGATAAGGGACGAAGCTCTGCCTTCCCCCCTCCCCATCTGCCGGAGGTGGGTTGAGGGCAGAAGGGTCGTGGTGGTGATTAATGGGGACCATCGCTCACTGTCCATGGGGGTGCGTTGCCCCCCCCCGCCCCACCCAGCCATAACGAGCGGGAGGAATAATGAGCGGTGTCACTCCACTTTTCATTGTGATGGAAAGTCATTACCGGAGTCACCGCTGGCGACAACGAGCCATGAATCACCCGCTCTGCTATGAAATTAAAATCGAATTGCCCACCCTCACCCCCCACCTCCCAGCTCCGGTGAGGGGGGGGGAGCTGCACAGGGGGGGGTCAGCCATGGGCTGGGGGCTCTTCTCCTCCCAGCACTGAGCCCTTGTGTGGATGCAGCACACAACAGATGCGTGGGGAACAGCTGCAGCTTTATTCAGCCCCAGGCTGAAGCCACGTTACTACGGTGGGGAAGGGGCAGCAGGACCCCAGCGGAGGCTCCAACTCATACTGAGACCCCCATCAGGTGCACCGGGCGCCCGTTGTAGCGCTTGGAGATGTCAGCTTCGATCTGCAAGTGAAAGCAGAGTGAGGGGAGGGGGGTGTGCAGCAGGGGAAGGGCTCAGGGGGCAGCTCTGTTTGGATCCTCACCAGCTGCTGCAGCTCCCGGGTCTGCTCTTGCAGCTGGTCCAGTTTGGGTTCCAGCACACCCTGCTCTGTCAGAGCATCGTGTCGTTTCTGGCTCAGCGTCTCCCTCTTGGCCAGCAGCAGCTCTGCTTGGTTCAGTTTCTGCTGCAGCATCTCGCTCACACGATCCACGTACCTGCAGAGGGAGAACAGCCCCTTCCTTCACCTCCAGGCTCCTCCCCATCTGCCCTCAATAACCCTCCAGTTCCCCACTGAGGAGACCTGGGGGAGGCGAGGATGATGAAGAGATGCTGCATGCGACGGGTGCTCAGCTGGTCCAGCAGCGCCCTGGTGTTGGCCAGCATTGTGCCCACACGGGTGCTGGTCTGGCCCTGCAGGATAGCAGGGGCCAATTGGAACTGACTGGCAGCCAGAACATCAGCCTCCTCCTCCATCTCCACCAGTCGTTGTGCAAGGAACAGCTCCAGCTGTGGGGAAAAGGGATGCTGTGGGGAGGGGACAGCCAGAACCCACCCTATATGGGGAGGGTGCCCAAACCACCCCGGTGCTGCTCACCTCCATGAGCTCATCGATGAACTGGTTCCGTGTGGAAGCATTTTCCAGCAGTGTCAGGGCATCGGAGCCACGGGCAACTGCCTTGGGGTCTGTGGGGGATGAGTGGGGTCAGAGGGAAGGGAGCTCTGTGGTCTCTTCACACTAGAACCCGCCTGTCCCCTTGTGACCATACTCACCCTCAGAGCCATCCTCCAACACTGTAATCTGTGCCTCACTGCTTTCACCATCACCCCAGTCAATAGCATTGTCCTGCAGTGAAAGACAGGGTGGCTGGTGATGGCAAAGCACCTGCAACACCCTCAGGGACCCCAGCCCAGGTGTGAGGCCAGGCAGCTCACCTGAGGGCTGGGCTCCACCACGATGCCCCAATCAATCTCATTGTCCTGAGCTTCCCCACCTGCAGCAGTGCTGTCAGCATCACCCCCACCAACGGGCTCCAGTGTGAAGTCTCCCCAGTCGATCTGCAGCAAAAAAAAAGGGGGCAATGGGATCTTTGAAACCTAAAGGATGTGGGTTCCCTTCCACCCCACAGCCCCATACCGTGTCCTCCTTTGGCTGCTCTGGCACCACCTGCACCTCTGGCCGCTCCACCTTTGCTGGTTCAAACCCCGTCCTCCATTCATACACAGTTGTGTTGCCTTTGCTCCCCACGTAGCGCAGCATGGGCACCACGGGCCCTTCTGAGCTGCCATAGGGACACCAGCAGCAGACTGTGAGGCTGTGATGTCCCCCTCCCCACCAAAGTGCTGTTGGGAGACCCCCATGGACATCAACACACCCACCTGTGGCAAACAAACTCCACGCAGGCCTGATAGAGTTCAATGGCTTCAGAAAGCACACCAACTCCTGCTCCAACCTCAGAGAGCAACATGGGCAGGTCCTGCACCAAAGCCAGCAGCTCCTGGCGTACATTATTCCCCTGCAGACCCAGAAAGGAAACATTGGAACAGGGAAACAGAGCCAAATCCTGCTTACAGAGCTGGTCAGTGGGATGGGGGGGGTCCCATAACAGCAACAGTGGGCTGGGGGGGGGTCCCATAAAGCAACTAGAGGACTCACAGTGATGCCATACTGCTTGCATGAGGCATAGAAACGCTCCCTTAGCTCAGCAGCTGCCAGCTGGCATTCCTCCTCACGTCGAGCCAGATCCTGTTGAGCCTGCTGGCAACGAGCTATCTGCTTACGTAGTGCAGGGACCTCATAAGTGACGTTCCGTACCAGGAGGGCAGCAAGCTCAGCTATGGGGTATAGGGGGGCCATAAGGAGCTGCGATGGTCCCTTATGGCCCCCCCTGGGGGGACCCCCAGGGGGGGCCATAAGGGACCATCGTAGCTCCTTATGGCCCCCCCAGGGGCACTGCAAACCCCACAGCCATACCCAGATAGGTGTTGTCTTTCTCATAGAGGGCCACAATCTCCTGCCAGTCCTGGAGAGGAAGAAGCAAAGGGTGAGGAGGACGCAGCCATAGATCTATATAGGATAACACAGACACGCAGGTACCTATATAACCCGTATAACACACCTTCATACGTTGGGATGAATAACGCCCAAAGAGGTTCTTCGTGGAGGCCTCAGTGCTCTTAAGGATGTCCACAATGCGAAGGCAATGCGAGTAATGAATGGCTGTGCAGAGAATAAAGGGGGGAGGGGGCTGTTATAGGGCTGAATTGATACCCAAGGGGTGTTATAAGGGGTAGGGGGGGGTTATAGGGAGTAGGGGGGGGGTTACAAGGGGTAAGGGGGGGTTACAAGGGGTATGGGGGGAGCTATAAGGGGCATGGGGGGGGTTATAAGGGGCATGGGGGGGGTTATAAGGGGTATGGGGGGGTTATAAGGGGTATGAGGGGGGGTTATAAGGGGTACGGGGGGGTTATAAGGGGTACGGGGGGGGCTATAAGGGGTATGGGGGGGGGTTATAAGGGGTATGGGGGGGTTGTCGGCCATGTTTCCCTTACCGGTGCCCTCCAGCAGCCGAGTGATCTCCTCATGTTCGGGCATATCCCTCAGTGCAGCCTCTATCTTCTGCCTGACGCTGCTCAGCTGGGCCTGCCAACGTAGGCCGCAATGGCGCCGGTCCACCAGCCAGTCTAATAAACGGAGAAAGTAGGCCCCGTAGGCCCCGTAGGCCCCGTAGGCCCCGTAGGCCCCGTAGGCCCCGTAGGCCCCGTAGGCCCCGTAGGCCCCGTAGGCCCCGTAGGCCCCGTAGGCCCCGTAGGCCCCGTAGGCCCCGTAGGCCCCGTAGGCCCCGTAGGCCCCGTAGGCCCCGTAGGCCCCGTAGGCCCCGTAGGCCCCGTAGGCCCCGTAACCGTACCGAGCAGTTTGCCGGTCTGGATATCGATGGGCACATCGCGATAATCCCGCGTTGAGGCCTAACAGGAAACGGAGAGGGAACGGTGTGACCGGATTTAACCTCTGACCTCTGACCTCCGGTCCCGTTACCCACCTGCATCCCGCCCGCTGGGCGCCGTTCGCCGCCGCTTCCGCTTTCCCCTTCTAAGCCCCGCCCCCCGTCTCAGCCAATCCCCGCCGAGCACGCTACGGCGCAGCCAATCCACACGAGTCATGCTCCGCGGGTCCCGCCCCGCTTCCAATCAGAAAGACGAGGCTGAGGGACTGTGCCACGCGCCTCTCCTTCGATTGGCAGAGAGGTGGCTGCGCTCGACCAATGGGAGCATGGAGCTGGCGGGTGGGGCGGAACATAGCCTATAACAGAGGGTTGGGGGGGGGGAGGCGTGCGCATGCGCGGTGCGAGGGCTGAGCCGGGTCCCATTGGGGTCCCCATGAGAGCTGACCCCATTGGCCACAACCCCATAGGGCCACAACCCCATAGGGCCACACTGCCACCGTGACGACCCTACAGCGTCCCCATGAGCTGCGTCCATATATCCTAGCCCCCCTATAAGTCCCTGCCATGTCCCCATAGCCCGTATCCCCACCCCATAGCCCGTATCCCCACCCCATAGCCCGTATCCCCCACCCCTTAGCCCGTATCCCCACCCCATAGCCCGTATCCCCACCCCATAGCCCATATCCCCACCCCATAGCCCGTATCCCCCACCCCATAGCCTGTATCCCCACCCCATAGCCTGTATCCCCACCCCATAGCCCATATCCCCCCCCCATAACCCCATGCTGGGCACTGGGAGGGCTCCATGCTTCCTTCTGCCCCCCCCACTGCACTCCCATAGCCCAACATGACACCATTGGGGCAGTATGGGGGGGGGGGGGGGGGGATCCTCCTTCCCACCTGGAATTGGGGGGGGGGGTTTCCTTCCCATTTACCCCCCCCCGGCTCAGCCACCAACTTCCCCGTCATGAATATTCATGTTGGCGCTGGCCCGGCCCCGCTGTTTGCTCAAGCAGGAGCGGTTTTGCTCTCGGGTTCACCTTGACTCCCAGCACTGGGGCAGCAGCAGGTGTTGAGGCCCCACATTAAACCCCCCCCCCCCCCCCCCAATATCCCCTCCTCAAGGCCGCAGTGTGGGGCTGGAGGCTCAGGTAGGGCATCAATGTGCTCCGGGGGGGGGGGGGGTGGGATGGTTGCAGACCCCAAGGTGGGCAAACCAAGCTGGGGGGCTTCCCATGGGGAAGATATAGACCCC
The DNA here is from genome assembly GCF_039878825.1 of Excalfactoria chinensis. Lineage (NCBI taxonomy): Eukaryota > Metazoa > Chordata > Aves > Galliformes > Phasianidae > Excalfactoria > Excalfactoria chinensis. The sequence continues at coordinate 987,626 of NC_092848.1, read as the reverse complement.
CCCCCCCCCCCCATTGCTGGGGTCTATGTGATGTGGTGGCCTTTCCCCTTTATCCTGATGTGGGGGCATGGAGATGTGCTGGGGGGGCACAGCTGGGTTGGGGGGTGGGTTATCAGGTCTATGGGGTCAATAGAGGCACTGCATGGGCACCAGGTTGGGGGATATCAGATCTATGGGGTCAATGGAGGTGCTGCATGGGCACCAGGTTGGGGGATATCAGATCTATGGGGTCAATGGAAGCACTGCATGGGCACCAGGGTGGGGGATATCAGGTCTATGGGGTCATTAAAGGCACTGCATGGGCACCAGGTTGGGGGATATCAGGTCTATGGGGTCAATAGAGGCACCGCATGGGCACCAGGTTGGGGGATATCAGATCTATAGGGTCAATGGAGGCACTGCATGGGCACCAGGTTGGGGGATATCAGGTCTATGGGGTCAATGGAGGCACTGCATGGGCACCAGGTTGGGGGATATCAGATCTATGGGGTCAATGGAGGCACTGCATGGGCACCAGGTTGGGGGATATCAGATCTATGGGGTCAATGGAGGCGCTGCATGGGCACCAGGTTGGGGGATATCAGATCTATGGGGTCAATAGAGGCACCGCATGGGGCCACCATCCTGCAGCAGGATGGGGTTGGGAGTCCCCTCCCCATTGGGGCTCACAGCGACACCATAGAAGCCATAGGGCTGGGGTTGAGCTGTGATATGAGGCTATCACTTCCCTGTTCCCCCCTTTAATAGCCCAGGTGCCCCGCAGTCATGGCTGAGAACCACAGCTGGTGGAAGCTGACCTTCTTAAGGAAGCGGAAATCCATGCCCAAGGTGCTTTATGACAGCCCTGCCATCCACGCTGCTGCTGCTGACGGCCCCGAGGCTCCAACCCAAGAAGGGAACCCAGATTTTGCTGCCAGGTTGGAAAAGATCGTGGATAAAAACAGCAAAGGGAAACATGTCAAAGTGTCCAATTCCGGCCGCTTTAAGGAGAAGAAGAAAGTCAGACCCACGTTGGCTGAGAACCCCGGGCTGTGTGCGGATAACGAGAGGGAGGAGAAATGAGGTTGGCTCCATCCTTGGCCCCACATTGACATAATGGAGCTCGGGGGGCTCATGGCTGCACCCTCCTCCTTCCCACTAATGGCACTTTGTTAAGAGAACAGACTCAGATAGGACTTTATTTAAGGAAAAATCCTATTTAAGCGCAGCCCTGTTGACCAAAAGGGGAATGGATGGGGCAGGGTACAACCCCAATGGGGCGCCATCCCTATGCTGTTCTATGGGGGCATCCCCTGCTGGGAGGACAAAGCACTCGGGACCATTGGAGCCCCTTCATTGTGTGCTGACAAAGCTCAGCCCCAAAGGAACCTCACGGCTCTCCCTGCTGATCTCTGCACTGCTGGATGCAACCAACACATGGGCTGCTATTGAGACCATCCAAAGCTGGGAGGGCTCCATGTTTCCCAATAGGAGCTGAGTTCTTCCCCAGCATCAGGGAAGAGCTGCATACAGAGCATGGCAAGGGGGGGGGGAGCTGAGCTCACAGCCTCTTTATTTGCTCTCCTTATTTCTCCTTAAGGAAGATGAGCCTTTCGTCAAGTCTTCCAACCCATTCTTGGTGAATAAAACGGGTCTGGGAAACAAAAGGGAACGTGGTTGGCTGCGTGTGGGAGCTGCAGGGATTGGGGCAGCAGCAGAAGGGCTGGTGCAGCTTTGGCTTTGCTTGAAGTGGGGGCCTATAGAATTCAATGGGACCCCAAGAGCACAGACCCCAAGGGGAGCACCCATAGGATGGCTGCACTGTGCCAAGTGCTATGACCCAAACCCTGCTCCTATGGCACAAACCCTGCTCCTATGGCACAAAGCCTTTGCCAATGCTTCCTAGCAGCCCCCGCCCTGGCTGTTTGCACACTATAGACGTGGGTTCACAAGGTGCTCTTTGTCCTGTGCTGGGTTCCTGCCCAGAAGGCAAAGGAGAACAAGGGGGGGGGCAGCAGGGTGACACCCATCACTGCAGTGTCTGGGCTCCCTATGGGGGGTAGAAAGCCATGGTCACCCATGAGCCCCAATAGACAATGTTTGAGTGCACAAATGCACTGAGTTGGGGAAGGGGGGAGGTTCTCAAGGCCCGGTTTCAATGGGAAATGGCCCAAAAGCTGAAGCAGCTGAGGCTGAACCGGCAGCACCCTCTGCTGGGAAACAGAGCCAAGCCCAGCTCTATGGGTAAACATTAACCCACAGCCACAGCTCTGCAACGATCAGACTTTATTGTTTCCATCTATAGACAGGGAGCGGTGCTGGGACAGAAGGGTTGGGGTCCCATAAGCCCATAAAGGATGGAACACACAGATGGCAACGCACACACAGAGCTACGATTAAAGGAACTTATTGCACCGACTGAGCCAAAGGCATCACCCCATCACACACAAAGCAGGTCCCAGCAGCAGGATGAGAGCAGGGGATACAGCAGCACCTTTCCATGATCATAGGATTCATGAACCCCAAACCCAAGGGTGATTTATACCCACATGATGGCAGGGGGGGGTCTGTAGGACCGACTGTGAGCACAACATGATCCGGGTTCTTTAGGGCTGGATTAAAGCCCCTCTAATGCATTAGGGAAAGGCAGAGTGAGGATGCAGCCCCCCCAGGACACACATAGGGGGGGATTGATCAGGTTAAAATGGATGGAGCTTCATGGGGAAAGGCGTTCAAACACCCACCCATCCTCACCCCGATGTGTCATTAGTCCCAATGGGGCCGTGTTGTCCTGTAGGAGCCTAAAGACGATGCGGTCGTGCAGGCGATTGGTTTGACCCTGCCAGAACTCCATCACTTCTGGTTGTAGGATGTAACCCCCCCTGATAGAGAAACGCAGCTGGTGAGAAGGGGGTTAATATACAGGGTGGGGTGATGGTTCTCTATCAGCGTGGCTCACCAATAACCCGGCTTTGGCACCGTTGTGTCCCTGTATTGCTCCTCCAGCTCCGCGTTCTTCCTCCTCAAATACTGCAAGGGGGGGGGGGGAAAAAAAGGTGTTGGAATGAAGGAGGGATGGGGGGGGAGGAGCCTGCAGGTGCTGCTCACCTCTCTGTCTGGGATGACGGTGCTCTGTTGGCTGACAACGGCCCCGATCTGGCTGCCTTTAGGACGGGAATGGAAGTATTGCTCCGATTCCTCCTCCGACAGCCGCTTCACTGAGCCCTCAATCCTCACCTGGGCAGGAAGAGGGGAGCACGGGTTACCCCCAAAGCCTTTGACATGCAGATGGTCTCATCCTATGCTCAGTCTGGGCTCTGTGCTGTTAAGGCTCATGGAGCCGTTGGGTTGGAAAGGACCTTTAAAGGTCATTTAGGGATGAATGGGGAGAGCTGCAGCTCAGAGCCGGGCTGACCTTGAACCTCTCTAAGGATGGAGCAGCATCTCTGGGCAACCTGTCAGTGCCTCACTGCCCTCATTGTAAAAGCCTTTGTCCCTATATCCGTCCCTATATCCGTCCCTATATTCAATCTAAACCTCCCCTTTCAGTCTGAACCCATTTCCCCTCTATCCTACCCCCACAATCCATCCTATGGCATCCGATCCCTCCCTCCTCCCAGCTCCCTTTGCACAACGCCTGCCCCAAGCGGCCAAAGGAGAGCCCAAAGGAAGCTCTACAAACCCCATAGAGCTCAGTTATGGGGATGGGGGGGGGTTATCGTTACCCCAAACCCCATAGAGCCCAGTTATGGGGATGGGGGGGGTTATCGTTACCCCAAACCCCATAGAGCCCATTTAGGGGGGGGGTTGTCGTTATCCCCACCACCACACACACACCTGCCGGTGGAGCGGCTCCCAATAGAAGACAATAGAAGCGAAGGGGTTGGCGTCCTGCAACGCGGATAAAGGGAGGTTGTGGGATAAGCTGGAGCCGTCAACAGCCCGGATCGGCCCTTGGGGCTCCCCGCAGCCCGGCGCTCACCAGCTCCTTCCCTTTGCGGCTCTCGTGGTTGGTGAAGAAGCGGAATCCATCTCTCCCGAAGCCCTTTAGCAGCACCATGCGGGCCGACGGCCTCCCATCCCTATAGCGGCGGTCAAGGCCCGGCTGTACGGCCCGGTTCGGTCCGGTCCATCTCACCCCCCCCCCCCCCCCATCCCGGTACTCACCTGCTGCACGTGGCCAAGCACATGGCGTTAGCCTCCCCTACCGCCGGGCATTGAGCCGCTTCCTTGAACCAGGCCTCGAATTGCTCTATGGGATGCCGGGAGACCAAGTGCTGCTCCTCGAAGGCCTGAGGGCAGCGGGGCGCTGTGAGGGGCGGGGGGCTCCAAGGCCGGACCCCCGTTATCCCCCCCCCCCCCCCATTACCTCCTCGTCCCCCCGGTAACCCTTCCGCAGCGGCCCCAGGTCCATAGCGGCGCTGAACCCCGCGGTCCGCTATATCCCCGCCCCTCCAGCCGATCGGCCAATAGAGAGCCGCGCTGCGGGTGACAACGCCCACCAGATAGCCAATAGGAAGCAGCCGTAAGGGCCGGCTCCGCCCCTCTCACCCCGCCCACTCGCCCCGCCCACCAAGGGGGTGATGAGCCAATAGGAAGGCGCGCTGCGAGGGCACCGCCCACCGGCCTCGCGCCCCATCAGAGAGCCAATAGGATGCCGGGCTGAGGGAGGCTCCGCCCACCGGTTACAGCCCTTAAAGGGGCAGGCAGCTCACAGCGCCCCCATGCGGTGGGAGGAGTGAAGTACAGGGAGAGGGACGGGGCGATTTGGGGCTGGGGGCGATTTGGGGCTGGGGGCGATTTATGGGGTGTCCGTTTTAATGGAATAGCTCCAAAATCACAAGCCATAAAAAAAAACAAGGTTTTGGGGTTTGGTTTGTTTGTTTTTTATCCTTCTTTTTCAACGCGTTGAACACAAAAAGCGATATAATCTATGATACAATGTACACTGTACACAGTACGGGGGGGGGGGGAATAAAGGAGATGAAAGATTGTAAAGGGAAACGCCACGTCAATGGGAAATAGATGGAGAGGAAATGGGCAGTGAAAGGAACCTTCATTGGTGGGAAGGGAAGGCAGGAGAGGGAGAAAAGGGAAGAGAAGGGGAAATAGGGGGAGAAAAGGGAAGTAAAAGGGGAAATAGGGGGAGAGAAAGGAAGAGAAGGAGGAAAAGAGGGGATAAAAGGGTAGAAGGGGGGGGAAAGAGGAGAAAAGAGAAGAAAATGGGGGAAAAGGGGGGAGAAAATGGAAGAGAAGGGGGGAAATAGGGGAGAAAAGGGAAGAAAAGGGGGAAATAGGGGGAGAAAAGGGAAGAAAAGGGGGAAATAGGGGGATAAAAGGGAAGTAAAGGGGGAAATAGGGGGAGAAAAGGGAAGAGAAGGGGAAAATAGGGGGAGAAAAGGGAAGAAAATGGGGGAAAAAGGAGGAGAAAAGGGAAGTAAAGGGGGGAAAGGGGGAAGAAAATGGAAGTAAAGAGGGGAAAGTGGGGAGAGAAAGGAAGAGAAGGAGGAAAAGGGGATAAAAGGGTAGAAGGGGGGGGAAAAGAGGAGAAAAGAGAAGAAAATGGGGGAAAAGGGGGGAGAAAAGGGAAGAAAAGGGGGAAATGGGGGGATAAAAGGGAAGTAAAATGGAAAATAGGGGGAGAAAAGGGAAGAGAAGGGGAAAATAGTGTGAGAAAAGGGAAGAAAAAGGGGGAAAAAGGAGGAGAAAAGGGAAGAAAAGAGGGAAATAGGGGGAGAAAAGGGAAGTAAAGGGGGGAAAGGAGAAGGGGGAAAAGAAATAGGGGAGGGTGAGAGCAGGGCCTGAGGAGGGGGGTCATTAAATAAAGATGGGGAGAAAAGCACTCGCCATACACACAGTGTTTGTCGTCGGGAGTGGGGGAGCGTAAGGCAACGGATCTCCATAGAAAACAAGGGGAGCTTCCAAAGGGGTTTATATAGATATTTATAACTATTTATAGCTTTTAAATATAAAGTAGGAATGTGCTGTGGAGGCGGTTTTCGGTTCGCCTCGCACCCGGAGGCTGCAGCCCCTTGCTGTGCCAACCCCTTGCATGCCTTGCTGTGCTGGGGGCCACGCTGGGTGCTTTGCCCCACGGCTCCAGCAGGGGATCGGCCCCTCTGCAAGGGCTGCTTCGCTGCGTGAAGCCCACACGGTGGCAGAGGACGTCCCCAAAGGGACACGGCTGCCCTCAAAGGACAGACAGGGGGAGACTTGGAGTGCTGTGAGGGCGGGTGGGGTGACAGGTCGGTGCCCATTGATCCCTCACCGTGACCCCCCCCCCAAGGAGGGGTTTGTTCATCAAGACGTGGCTCCCAACCCTACAAGTTCTTGGTGATCAGGTGGGTTTTATAGTGCTTCGTCAGGTGGTCGCTCCGCATGAAGCGCTTCTGGCACTGGGCGCACTCGAATCTCTTGTCGCCTGTAAAGGAGAACAGCAGCCATCAGGGATTGGGGGGGGGGGGACATGGGGGACACCATCACACCCACAGCCCTACTGTGTCCCTATAGCACACAGCCATAGGAAGCTCACAAGGACGTTGGTGATGCCCACACCAGGTCCTTTTTGCAGCCCTGTGCTCACCAAAGGCAGCAGAAAGCCCCTTAGCATTGCAATCCCCATATCTATACCCCATCCTAAGGACAAGTGGCGTTGGCCTGAGACCACCCCAGCCCTTGGGGTAGCATGGGCCATGAATTGAGACCCCCCCAGCCCTTGGGGGGCATCATAGGGCTATGAATTGAGACCCCCCCAGCCCTTGGGGTAGCATAGGCTATGAACTGAGACCACCCCAGTCCTTGGGGTAGCATGGGCCATGAACTGAGACCCCCCCAGCCCTTGGGGGGTAGCATGGGCTATGAATTGAGACCACCCCAGTCCTTGGGGGGCATCATAGGGCTATGAACTGAGACCACCCCAGCCCTTGGGGGGCATCATAGGGCTATGAATTGAGACCACCCCAGCCCTTGGGGGGCATCATAGGGCTATGAACTGAGACCACCCCAGCCCTTGGGATAGCATGGGCTATGAATTGAGACCACCCCAGCCCTTGGAGGGCATCATAGGGCTATGAATTGAGACCACCCCGGTCCTTGGGGGGCATCGTAGGGCATGGGCTATGAATGGAGACCACCCCAGCCCTTGGGGTAGCATGGGCCATGAATTGAGGGGTGACCTGGGAAAGAAAGGGGATGCATGAAGGGTCACAGACCTGTGTGTGTCCGCGCGTGTCGCTGCAGCTCGTCGCTGCGTGTGAACCGTTTCCCACAGAAGACCCAGTTGCAAACGAAAGGACGTTCACCCGTGTGCAAACGCACGTGAGCACGAAGCAGGGACGTCTTGCGGAAGGTCCGCCCGCATTCGGGGATGTGGCAGATGTGTTTCTTTTTGCCCTGCTCCCCCGGCCTGGTGGGGAATGCAATAGGGCAGGTGTCAGCCCTGTAATAAGGCACTGAGACCCACATCAGCCCTGAGCTGACCCTATCCCTGCTGTATGTTTCTCACCTCTTGTCCCCGTCCTTGCAGTTGGGGCAGGTACACGCCATCCGTCGTCGCTTTTCACCTGGTTGCATCTCTCCAGACAGCGCTTGTTCCATCTGGAGCTGGATCTGAGTCGGGCTCAGGCCGCTGATGGTCAGATTGTTACCGGAGACGTTCTGTACAGTCAGCTGCTGCTGGCCTGGAGGGGGGGAATGGAGTCAGGTTATGCCCTGCGAGCCCAAGAGCCTGAATGTGCCTCCATGCTGCGTGCACTGAAGCCCTAAGGAGGAAGCTGGCCCCACATGTGAGGGGTGGGACAGACCCCAGTGTCTCAGCAGCCCAGCCCCACATGCAGCACTGCCACATCCCCACTGCTGTCCATCCATCCATCCATCCATCCATGCTGGTCCCATAACAAAGTTGGTGGTAAGTCCCTTTATTTTTTTTTTCTTTTTTTCTTTTTTTTCTCTTTTTTTTTTTTTTTTTCTGAATATACTGAGCGGTTTTTCAAAGTTTTTTTTGTTGTTTGGTTTTTTTTGGTGTCATTTTCAATGCGAGGAAACGAGAGGGAAACGAAAAAAAAGAAACTTTGAAAAAACGTGCAATATATTGACCAAAAAAAAGAAAAAAAAAAGAAAAAAAGAAAAAAAAATCCACAATGGGACTTACCATGTGAACCCTAAAGGCTGATCCACACGCTCAGGCACTCATGGATGTGGCAGCCTTGGGGGGGCCTTGCACGGGCAAGCTGTGATGGGGGGGCTGGAAAGAAGAAGATGGGGTCAGCGTCAGCAAGCTCTAGGGGCAGCAAGGAGAGGAGGAGGAGGAGGTGGAGTGGGATCTGATGGAGGAGCAAAGATGTCATTGCATAGAGGGGATGCAGAGCGAAGGTGGCGGTGCAACACTGGGAGGGGAAGTGTTAAGCCAAGGGTGAGGGCAGCTCTCTGACAGCATGGAGATACACACAGGCCTTGAGTAAACCAGGCTTAGCCTTGTGGAGCCAGCAGGTCCTACCGGTCCCCTACGGCCCGGCCAACCTTGTGGCACCGTACAGGGAGCAGCACAGACAGCAGCAATATCTGCCCGTGTCATCTCCTGACACTCATCACAAAGCAGCAATTAAAAACCCCCTTAAAAGCGTGACGACAGCGGTCCACTGCAGGGTTCGAAACCACACCGGACCATGTTTTATGCTGACATGGTTTACTCGTGCAAGAAAGAACAGCTTCTGACTGCAAAACCCAGTCGGGACTCCTGCTGGTTCTTGCTGGGAGAGAAACCACCGAACAGCAGCAGGTCTTTCTGGATCACAAAGCAGATAAACTTCCCTCAGACCTAACTTCCTCCCAGCAGCTCCCTGCAGCTGCCAGCTCTGGGCTGGGGACAATTTGGCAGCATAGGGAAGACGGAGCTGCCATGGGGACGTGCAGAGATGGGAGAGACTGAAGTGAGACGGGGCTGTTTGTGGCTCATAAGCCTGGGGCTGTGTCTGGTTCTTTTTGGTTTAAGACAGACACTTGTTCCACAGAGGAGCTGGGTTGGCTCTAAGCTGGATGGAACCCCGGGCAGCCTGGTGTGGTGGGAGGCAACCGTCCCACAGAGTTGGAACGGATCATCTTTAAGGTTCCTTTCAACCTAAGCCATGCTATGATTCCACGTCCTGCAGCTCAGCAACAACACTGCAGGTCTGTGCTAACTGCTGCCCAGCCAAAGAGCCACCCTATGAAACACACAGAGCCTCCTGCAGAGAAGAGAGCTAGAGAAGCTGTTGACATCTAACACCAAGCAACACTCAGCCTCGGGATACAAGGGTTCTGTTCACAAAGCTGCCACATCCCAGCTGCAAAGAGCAATGCTAGAGGGGGCCGTCTGCCCTCCACATCTGCACCCTGCTGTCCCTCCTGCCCACCGTGGCGCAGCACGCAGCCCACCTCCAGCATTGGTGATGGTGACAGGCACCCCCTGGACCTGCACCCCGTTGATGTTGATGGTCTGCATGGCCTGTGCTGCAGCTGCCAGCTGGGCTGCACTCAAGCTGATGACGCCTCCAGCGGGAGCAATCTTTGGCAGCGGGCGCTCTTTGCGTGCTGTTGGTTTCTTGCTGCTGGTCACTGTGCCAGAGTTACGAGACACGGGGCTGCTGCAGGAGGTGCTGGATGGAGCCACCGTCACGGCCGGGGCTTCCTGGAGCAGCACGGTTTGCAGTTCACCCGATGGGGTTTTGAAGTAGACCTGATGGGAGGGAGAGAAGAAGAATGAGAGTGGTTGAAGGGCAATCTCCACTGCGAGAGCTGCTCAGGAATCCTGACATGTGGACCTGCAGGAGGACACAGAGAAGCTGCCCACGCCTCTTAAAGACATTGGGCCACCTGCAGACTGGTCCTGGCCTCGCACAACAGCAGAGGGCTGCTTTGGCTTGGCCTGGCTTCCAAAGGTAACACCAGCAACAGTCCTGTGAGCCTGTGCCCCCACCTCCCCAAGCTTCTGACGGACCTTCACACCAGCCTGAGCTGGAAGCACAGTAGAACTTTAAAAGACACGGTGCTCCTAATAGTCCTGTGAAAGCAGGCAGCCAGGGAGAGGCTTATTAAAGCCCCAGTGAGGGAGAGGCTGCACTCCCTTCTTGGGCATCAGAGAATCCACGTCTGAACCTGATGCCAATGTGGGGATGTGTCTCACAAAACTCTTCAGCTTTTCTAAAGCCCAAGAAAAGGCCTCGAGTAGAACCAGGGTAGAGGGACGTCACAGCAGATGATGTACCTGCGTAGGAGTGGACTCTGTCGTCTGGATCTGGATGTTCTGGGATGACTTCTGGGGGACGGTGGGGAGCGTGGCTGAGGCGGCCTGGACCACACGCAGGGCCTGCTGTGGGATCTGCACCACCTGAGACTCCTGCTTGGGCTGCACCACCTGGACCTGCTGCACCACGGCAGGCTGCCCAGAGCCCGGGCTCTGCACGATCAGCAGGTTGTTCCCTGCCTGGATGATGTTCTCTGCCGTCGTCTCTATCAACACCGTCTCCACCTGCTCGGCCACGGCCACGGCGGAGGGTTGGCTGGGTGACATGGCTTTCTTTCGAGTCTTTTTGCCAGGCTTTGAAGGGCTTTCTGCAATGACCTGAGCCTGCGTGCTTGACTCTGTGGTGTTCACCAGGTTGTTCATGGGCAGGGTAAGAGTCACGTTGCTGCCACCGGTTAATTTGACCACGTTGCTTGAGCCCTGCACTGGTGAAGCTCCGCTTTTCTGTGCCGGTGCTGGCTTGATGGGCACGGGTTTGTGTGAGGATGAAGATGGGGTGAGGATGGCCTGATTTGTGCCCGGGATAATTTGGATCTGGTTGGTGAGGTTGGGCTGGACTTGGATGGTCTGTCCCCCTGCAGCCTGGATCTGGGGCACCGCCTGGTACTGGATGTTTGCAGATGAACGAGTCCCTTTGCTGATGACAGTTGGGTTCTGAATGGCAAAAACCAGCTGCCCCCCGGGGTAGGAGGTGCCAACCTGGGAGCCTTGGATCTGGAAGAGATTCCCTTTCGACGACAGGATCCCAAAGCTGTTCTTACCAGAGCCCAGAGGGAGAGGAGCAGGTTTGATGGGGACAAGTTTGCGAGGCGTTGGCTGAGGAGGGGCAGGAGGAGTCACGGCGGCTTCCACTGCTGGGGGACCAATTTTGCTACATGTTGCTGCGAGGAGGGCGAGTGGAGAAGGCTGGGAGTCCTGGGAACCAGGAAGGAGACAGGCATGTTAGAGACAGGGTCTTAAGCCAAACAGGATCGAGATTGAGTCAGACAGGGAAAGGGGACACGCTATCGAAAGTAACTCGGCCCATGCCAATTAAACACTGCTTATTAAGTGAGCTGCTTAATTAGCCGTATCACGTGTGCCTTTAGCTCACCCCAGTCACACTACTTTTAGCCATCAGGATGCCGGCTGCCTTTTAATCCCGTGTCTATGCTCTTACATCCTCCATAAAGCTGCAGACGCCCTTCAAGTCTGCTACTACTCACACCCATTACACACACCCCGGAGTGTTTCACGCGGTCTTAATCCCAAGACCACCTTGTGAAATCAGCTGCTAACGTGACCCAAGAGGTCCTTAAGGAAAACACAGCACTGCCAGGAGCAACAGCACTGCCAGGAGTGAGAGCCAGAGCTGGGAACGTGTCCAGGATGCAGCTCCCCAGCCTGTCTTGCAAGCAGAGCTCCTCCTGTGGGGCACGCTGCCTGCAGGCCCACACCTGGGGCTCAGCCCCTGGTCCAGCAGGAGCTCACACCCGCGCTCACCTGGGCAGTGGAGGCAGCTGGCTGCAGGTATTCACTGGGGCTGACGGCAGCAGTCGCAGCCATGCTGTCGCTCGATCTGCAAGGAGGAAGCAGAAAGACAGGAGTGAGGTGAGCAGTGAGAGCTGAGACCACTAACATTCGGGGCTCTCCCAGCATCACTCCAGATGTGGAACCTCGTGTGCTTTCAGCCAGAGCTGGATAAGGGGCTACAGAAGCTTCACCCTCTCACCGCTTTCTCCCCACACCTTCTATAAGAGCTTTGCTGACCCTTGAAGCTGCATTGAGTGGCTGACAGCACACAGCACAGCCAGCTCAAGGGCCTTGCTGTACAGCAGAGTCCACCACTGCCCTGCACAGCCCCACATGAGACCCCACAATAGGGGTAGCAGCTTCCAGTCCCCACCCCACTTGCTTTCCCTGACTGGGAATCACCACGGATGGAGTTTTGGTACAGACTCATGTTTTGTTTTATTTTCCAGGCTGGAAAAAAAAAAAACATTGTTTCAATTATTTTGGTATGTTGTTGGTGCTGAATGTTTGCAAGTCATTATGTAATTAAAAGGTCATTTAGGGGAACAGCAGAGCTGCTGGCTGCTAGCAGGACCTGAGGGAGCAAAAGCCCCAGGAGAGCCAGGAGGGCACAGGCTGCTAAATCCTCCCCATTTGTTCCATCTTTTCTTCTAGGTTTCATCCACAAAACACCCTTTGGCAAATCTCCCCCTCGCCCCCATCCAGCAACCACTGAATTGGTTCAATAGCTCAACAGTATTTGCTTAAAGAAAGTGCCAGGGAAAACTTGTCCAAGCTTGAATTTCCTTTATTACCACTGCTGACAATGTCCTGACTTCAGCAGGGAATTATGGCCACCTGAGGAATATGAATGCTTGGGATTTATGGAGGGCATCTCCGAGCTGCAGCCATGCTGGGCTATGCACAGAGACACCCAGACTGCAGGAGCAATGAGACGCCATGGCAGGGCCACGCTAAAAGGGAGACACGAGGCCCTGAGCAATTCATAATGCACAGTGCCAGACAAAACAAGAGCTGTTGTGTAAGCACTGCCAAGTGGCTTTCTGCTGCTCAGCAGGGACTGGGAGGGAGCAGTGACAAGGTGGGAGCAGTGACAGGGTGCTGGTGGTCCCCCCATGCAGGTGAGACATGGGATTGAATGGATGGCACAGTGAGCACCTTGCAAGGGAAATCAGACACGGGTTGTTTGCGGAGGCAGAGAAGCATCGAGGGAGAGAAACCCACAGTCCAGACCTTCTTTGCAATAAAGGTGAGAGGCGTTGGGTGCTCACAAGCAGAGAGAAGGATGCGTTCTTCCTGGAAAGCCAGGAGCTCACGCAGCTGTCTGAGCCTAAGGGCTGCACCCAGCCCTCCTGCAGAACTAGGGCACTGCTGAGGATTAGCAGCCCTGGATACAAATAAGAGCAAGCTGAGCTGGCCGGAGACAGACATCAGAGGGATGCCATTAGCCTGTACAAATAAACACTGGTGATGATGGGGGGGGGGGGGAGAAGAAGTTTCTTCCTTATACAAACCCACGTCTCGGTCCAGCAGCGACACCGTCCCACCCTGAAGGTGTGACACAGCACTGACAGCACAGCTGCCCATATACCGTACCCTTCAACCCAGGCTTCCTCCTCACCAGCCTGCAGCACAAAGCTGCTGTTTGCTCCAAGTCCGGCACCCGTTCACATCCCATAGAGAATCTCAGGCCCCGTTTGCTAACCTGACATCCCCCAGGAAAGCCTCAAACAGAACACGCAGCCGATGCTGGCACAGGAAAGCTGGCACAGGAAAGCTGGCACAGGAAAGCTGGCACCTGCATGCAGTCACACAGCAGCTCCCGCACCCTCTGGGGACGCTGTGTGTGGTTTCAGATAGCGATTTCAAGCCTTATCGCGACAGCCTTATCTTTAATTAGCTGGTCTAACAGCCCTGCAATGATAGAGGAAGAGCTGCTCCGCTTTGCAGGCACGCAGGGCACACAATCTACCAGCCAGGCTTTGGGGAGCACCCAAATGCTCCTCCTGATGGATGCAATGCTGTGAGATGGGCACTGACAGCCTGGGCAGCTTTCCTACTGTTAAGCTGAGGCACAGCACTGTGTAACGTAGGGCTGCTCCAGCTGCAGGACGGCAGCAGCCGAAGCTTCCTCTTATGGGGAAGAAAACACGAGCCTGCACCTGGTTTAAGGCAACCAGACAGAGCCCACCGACTCACTGCAGCCTTCCTGGGGCCATCAGCACTCAATGCAAGCGCAGCCAAAGGGGAAGAGCGACCCCAGCCCCATTTGCACGGAGCTCAAGCATTGCGAATCCACGCTGAACAGCAGCAAACGGAGCAGCTCCATTTCAAAGCAGCCGGCCCTTTACCGCTGCTGTCTGCCTTTACTAACGGCCTTTATGGCACCATCCGGGTATTCCCAGCCCGGCCAACCCCCATCACACAGCACAGCCCCCTTCCCCCACATGGGACCCCCCCCCCCCTAAATACACCGAGACCCGGCTGCTCTCCCCGGGGAGGCGGGACGAGGCGCCGGACCCGCCCCCACTCGGGCCCCGGAAGCGCCGCCCGCCCGCTCAGCGCAAGGCTTGGGCGGGCCTTGTAGGCCTCGTGCCCCTTCCTGGCCCGGCCGTGCCGGTTCCAGCGCTCCCCCCCACGCAATAACTCCCGCCCCGCCGCGCCCGGCCCCGCCTTGACCCGCACAGACCGGCCGGGGCGGCGGCGGCGGCGGCTCCGACCCCCTCACGGCGCCATCTTCCTCCGGCGGGGCTGACCGGGCACCGCCCTGCGAGACCCGCCCTCTCGACGGCATCCTGTCCAATCCCTGCCTGCTCTGTTGATGTTGTGGCCAATCCACGGCGAGGATGTTGATCGACGACCAATCCGCTAGCGCCGGCTTCTTGATCGGCATTTGCGCCGAGCAATGGGACGCGATGATGGAACGACGGCTCCACCAATGGGAGCGGAGTGACAATATGACGGACGGAAGGGGAGATCCAATGGGAGGGCGAATTCCTGATTGCCATCTCGGCTGGCCAATGAGAGCGCGAGCAACTCGTCGCCATCCTCTGATTGATTGACAAGCTTCTGAGGCAGGGAGGCGGACTTCCTCCTGGGCGGGAGCTGCCAGAAAGCGATCTTACGATTGGCTACCACTAGTATGATTGACAGAGCGATGGACCAATAGGAGGAGCGGGGGTGCCTGCAGTGAAGGCCTAGGGGTCCGGCTGGGCCTTACCGGGACGCGTCCCGGTTGTTGGGGGGTCCCGCGGTGCCCCCCACAGGCCGAGGGGGGAGGGGGGGGGTTTCCCAACCGACCCCTTCCCTCCTCCGGCCCCTTTAGTCCCGGCCTCCCCCCCCAGCTGGAGCCATATAATTGCTCGGCGCTTTGTAGTGCGGTGTCTATGGCCGCGGGGCCTCCATTTGTGGGAACTTGCTGTGGCGAGAGCCTCCCTTCTAATTACCAGCCCCTGCTGACTCACACAGCCCGGCCCCGCCGCCTCCGAACCCCCCCCCCCCCTAACCCCCAACCCCCCCCCCCCGGTACCGACCCAAGCTGGGGGTCCCCGGAGCAGCGCAGCTTATGAGGGGGAACCCATAAACACAATGAGGTGAGGAACCTGGGAGGGGGGGGCACATCCCAAGTCAGACCCGCGTCCCATTGCAGAGCATTGCTCCGTGTCAGACCCATAGCCCACCCAGCAGGCAACCCCAGTGCCCCCCGGCACCATTCACCCCAATGGGGAGGGGGGGAATAGGGGCAGCTGCCTGCACTGCCCACCCCTGCATTACCCACCCCTGCATTACCCACCCTGCATTGCCCACCCCTACATTGCCCACCCTGCACTGTCTACCCCTGCATTGCCCACCCCTGCATTGCCCACCCCTGCATTGCCCACCCCTGCATTGCCCACCCTGCATTGCCCACCCTGCATTACCCACCCCTGCATTGCCCACCTTGCATTGCCCACCCCTGCATTGCCCACCCCTGCATTGCCCACCCCTCACTGCCCACCCCTGCATTACCCACCCCTGCACTCCCCACCCCTGCACTGCCCACCCTTCATTACCCACCCCTGCATTACCCACCCTGCACTGCCCACCCCTGCATTGCCCACCCCTACACTGCCCACCCTGCACTGCCCACCCTGCATTGCTCACCCCTGCATTACCCACCCCTGCATTACCCACCCCTGCACTGCCCACCCTGCATTACCCACCCCTGCACTGCCCACCCTGCATTGCCCACCTTGCATTGCCCACCCTGCATTGCCCACCCTGCATTACCCACCCCTGCATTACCCACCCTGCATTGCCCACCCCACTGCCCACCCCTCACTGCCCACGCTGCCCACCCTGCACTCCTGCCCAAACAAGTCCCATCCTGCTGCTCCCTGCCTCAGTTTCCCCAGGCAAGCCGTGACGCCAGCTTTGGGCTGCAGGCCCAGCACGGATGCAAGCAGGGACACGGGGATGGGGATGTCCTTGCTGTGGGGCTGAGGGAGCAAACGGGGGTGGATTTTGCATGGTAAAAGGAGAAGGTTTCCTGGCAATGGGATCCCTCAGCTCTTTGTCCCGTGTTCTCATCCACCCGCAGTGTGTTTGGCTGGGACAAGGGGCTTTGTAGTGAGACATAGAATGGGATACAGGGATATGGGGACACAACTCCATGCAGTGAGGCTGGGAGGGGGTCACAGCAATGCAGGGGACAGAAGCATACAGAATAGCAGCAGAGCCCCAGCTAGGAGCCCTGCAGGACCTGGAGCTGTTGTGTGGGGGGAGGGCACTGTCCCCTGTGGTTCCCCATCCCCACATCTCCATAGCCCCACAGCTCCATAGCCCCACAGCTCCATAGCCCCACATCTCCATAGCCCCACAGCTCCATAGCCCCAGCCCCTCTAGCCATCCCCAAGCCCGGGGCTGCTGGCAGTTGCTCAGAGCCCACACGCAATTAAAGCAATTAGGGCACCTCCGCAGCCCGCCAGCCCATCTCTCTGCTGAGATCATTCAATCATTCTTAATGATTTCTTCCAAGTATTAGCAGGTAGTTTGCAGAGCCCCCGCCAGAGGGGTAAGGGGGGGGGGGTGGAGGTGGCAAAGCCAACCTGGGGACAGGGACGGTGCCGTCACCGCTGCCTGGAGGCCCTGACGTCAGCTCTGGTGCTGCCTCCACACCTTTGATCCACACCATGCACCAAACCTGTTCCTGCATGGCTAAGCCAACCCTGCCTCCCCCCCCCCACCCCTCTCCTCCTTCCCCAGGTCCTGGGGGCTCCGTGCATGGGGAGGAGGTGATGATGGCACGACCAGGTGGCACCTGTCTATGGTGTGGCTGTGCCTCCAGTGCATCCACGTGTCCCCATCCGCAACCATTGTACCCCCATTGCCCCTATCCCTGGAGCAGCCACATCCCCAGCGTGCTCTTGTGTCCCCCAACCCCCAGTCAGTCCCCACTTTGTGGCTGTGTGTCCCCATCTCCGTGCCAGCAGGGTTTCCTCGCGTGGTGACGGCCGGGCGGGCACAAGATATACAGAGAGATTACGTGATGCTCATTAAAATCCAGGCTTGAATCATCCCGGGCTGTCAGCTCATCGCAGGGCAGGGGAGGCCCCGTCGTGCTGCAAAGGTTGAATCCCGACAGCAGTTCCTGCTCAGGTGAGAAATGCAGCCCCGGGGCACGCTGCGACCTGGCACAGCCACGGGCAGAGGAGAACATCGTGATCATCCCAGAGATATCTTTGTGTAGAGCCCAGATGGGGACCCATAGGGCAGCAGCTGGAGGTGTGTGGGTTGGGGGAAGGATGGGGTCTGTGCTGTCTATTAGAGGGGACATGCCAGGCATGGGGACAGGGACAGCACGGGGATGCTGGGGGGTCCTGTGGGGTTCAGGCCCTTGTCCCCTAGACAGACCCTTTTGCTTTGGGTTTGTGGGCGCACAGAACCAAGGCCAACCCATGGTGCTGTGCTCACCCAGCGCCCCACATTGCTCCGTGCCTGGAGCTCTGCCATCCCCAGCATCACAACCCCCCCCCAGGGCCGTCTGGGTGCCGATCCGGGCGCCTGTCTGAGGCCCCACAGCCCCCCCAGGGGACTCCCCTGAGGCCGGGGTGATCCAGACGGCGCAGCCCCATGGGCTGGGATGGGATGGGACCGGCTGCCATCACCCCAAGGCAACCCCCTGCTGGACACCCCCCTGCCCCATAACCTGCTGGAAGGCACCTGGCTCAGCACCCAACCCCCATGGGCAGGTGCAGGCACAGAGGGGTTGCACGCACACACCACCATGCACACATGGCAGTGAGCACACACACACACACACACACACACACACGCACTCAATGCTGGTGCACACATGCAGACGTGTGTGTGCACTGCACGTTCCCAGCACCCCGCCAGCCCCGCTCCCCTCGAAGATCCCAATTTGTTTTATGACAGCAGAGGAAATTGCCCTCAGTTCCCCACAGCCGGGAGCCCTTTGAAGTGCTCTGCCCGGGGGCTGGGAGGGGCCTCCCCCTCCTCCTCTGCCTCTTACCCCCCCCCCTTCCATGACCCCCCATCCTTCTCTCCCTCCCCAAGCTGGGGGGCACATCTCCTCCCCCATCCCTCCATACCCTTCCATTTCCAGATGGACACAGGGCTGCCCCCACTCCCTATGGGGCTGTGCCTCATCACCCCCCCACCCCTCACCCCCAGCTGCTATTGAGGGGCCACAAACCCCTTCTGAGCCCTTAAAGGAGACGGGGGGGGGGTGGGTCACAGCACCCATCAGCTGGAGCAGCTCTGGCACACGGAGGGATTCGAGGCATTTTCCTCTTGCCTTGTAATTTATGCAAATTTGCTCTGTAATTAGCCCTAATTTCAAGGCACTGCTCAGGGTTTCAGACGTTCCATGGCAAGGAGATGAAACCCCCCCCCCCCCCCTCACCCCTTCCCGCATCCGCCATCCTCCTGCACGAGAGTCATTCCTTCCATGGGTGGTCCCAACTAAGTGCTGCCCTGCTCAGCTGCTGCCCCCAGCCCCATTCCTCCCCAGCCCCCCATGTTGGGGGTCACACTGTACCTGAGCCTTGCCCTGCAGCACACCCTTGGCCATGTCTTGCTGTCCCATAGGGGAATCCAAAGGCGCCGATGGGGTGAGGAGTTGCAGTGGGGGCCAACCCTACATCCCCACCCCCACCCATCGGGATGCTGCAGTCAGGATCAGGGCTGGGATCGGGCCCCCCTTGCATCCCTCTATGTGTCCTATATGGATCGCAGCCCTGTGTATACTTGTGGCCAGCAGCAGCCCACCCCATTGCAGCCCATCCCCTCCATGCCTCCATCCCTGCGATGCGGCAGAGCCGGGGGGGGGGTCAACACGCTCCACCCCCATCCCACCCCCCACCGGCGGTGTCGGTATCGCCGTCCCATCCCTGCAAGCCGTGCCGGGACCCACGCGATGATGAAAACCAGCACAGTTTCCCCCAAGGCAAAGGAGTTCCCGAACCCGCCGCCCCGACCGGGGGAGCTGCGGGGCTCCCACGCACCGCAATGGCCAGTAGGGGCTGCGGGTGGGCTTATAGCTCCACCAAGGTTATATAGGCATATAGGGATAACCCTGATGGCTTTGCTGTAGGGTCTCCAGCAGCCAGCCCTGCTCCACGAATGGGGTCGTGGCAGCCAAGCAATGAAGCAGCTCCATTGCAATGATGCCACCTGGAAGCCCCCCCCCCACACACCTCTCGGGGTCCCAGCAGTGCTCACAGCCTCCATCGGATCATGGGATGGGGTCAGGAGGGTCGGACCCCTCAGTTGAGTATGGCTGGGTCCCCACTCAGCTCTTTGGGCACGGTGGGATATCAGTACCCCGCTCTGACCTGCCACGCATCCATTGACACATGGCCACGTCCCATCCACCCCACGGCACAGGGATGAGTGGGGGGCGCTGCGTGGTACCCGTGGGGCAGGGGCTTGTCACCACGCCGGGGGGGGGGGGGCTGCAGGGGTGACAGGTTGGGGCTGTCCGGGCTGAGCCATGTGCCGTCGGGGCGCAGGAGGGCGGAAGGAGGAGGGCGGCCATAGGAGGGAGGAGGTGGTTGTTGCTTTCTTCTTTTAATTACCCCCCTGTTTGCGGTGTCTGCTGCGAACTTCCCGTCCCCTCCCTCCGCTTTCATGCTCCGGATCCCGAAGTGGGGACGAGGCTGCTGTCAACCGACCGGGCTCTGCCTCCAAGGGTTAAAATCACCTGGGCCAGGTATAGGGGTGGAGCTGGGAAGGTGGGGAGGGAGGGAAGAGCCGGAGCGCGGCCGGGACCCACCATTCCTGCTCACCCGGCCCAGTGGGTGCCCGGTCCCTGGGGAACCGTGCGGGTCCCTCGGGGGTCCCTCGGGAGCCAGAGCCGCCCGCCCGCCCCCGCCGATGAGGACGGAGCCGCCGGGAGCTCGCTGCTGCCCTTAGACCCGTACGTACCGCGCTGCGACCCGACGGCACCGGCACCGGTTGTCCCGAACGCGGGGATCCCGGTAACCGCGCTCGCGAACGGGACCGCTCGCCGCTCGCTAACCCGAGCCCCCCCCCCCCCCCGTTCCCATTGCGGTCCCTTTGCAGCCCGCTTCCCGCGTGGGGCTGCGTCTCTCGGGCCAACCGGGGCCCCTCCGCGCCGCCCCGCCTCGCTCCGCCGCGGCCCCGGGGGAGTTTCGCTGCGTTACGCGGAGCTTCAAACCGCGGCATCGCCCCGCAGCGCCGGGATCGCCCCCGCAAGGCCGGCTCGGTTCCAAAGCCCCGGCATCCCCCGAGAGCCCGCGGTACCGTCACGCGTGGAGCCCCGCGGGGATGCGGGTACCCGGCCGGGTGCGGGCCGAAGGCAGCGGCTGCCGCCCATCCCCGCCGCGGGGCGCGGCACCGGCTGAGAGTCGGGCAGAGTCGCTCTGCCCAGCCCGAACCGTGACTCACAGCGCATCACCGCCGCTGCCTCAGTTTCCCTGCGGTGGATCGGCCGCCGCGTCGCCGCCGAACCGCGCCAGGGAGGGACAGCGAGTGGCCCCGGGCTGCTGCCGTCATCTTGGGATGGAAAAACGCCACCGGGGCCGGGCGCGGTGGGACGGGGCTGGGGATGAGGCTGGGGGCTCTGCCCCATGGCGGAGGGGTGCGCGGTGGGAACGGCCGTGCTGTCGGACCCCCCCCGTTCCCAGCTCCGTAGGCGGCTGCCCCCATCCCGTGCGATGCGCCGTGGGGCTTTGTGACCCCGGTGTGCTCTCAGTCCCCGCTGGGTGCCAGCCCTCCTGTCGCCCCCCAAGTTGTGGGGACGGTCTTGGGGGTGTTGGGGGCGATGGGAACCAACCCTCCCCCAAGGGATGGAGCAGAGCCGAGCGCAGGTGGGGAGCAGCACCCCCAGCCCTTGGGGGACTCGTGCTTCGGCTCGGGGCTTCTAGAGCAGGTGGAGATGGGCTCCATTGGATGGGGAGGTTTGACATTGGAAGCTCCTGCCCCGCTCCGTAGGGTCCCCCACCCCAGAACCGGGGGAAGCGGCCTCCTTATAGGGCTGGGGGCGGCCGGGGATCTCCGGTGCTGGGTCCCCATAGCGCTGCGGATGGAGGCTGTGCGGCCCGAAAGCATCACCGCATCCCTGGGGGTCTGTCCCCATCCCACAGTGGGGGCGGTGGGAGGCAATGCGGCTTCGCTCCCATCGCCCTGGGGGTATTAGGAAGGGGCTGAGGGTGAGGGGGGTGCCGGGCACCGGTGGGAAACCGTGGCCGAGGGTGGATGGGGGGGGAGCCGGTGTCGGCAGGTGGATTTCAACACCGGGGTGGGGCCGGGCCCCCGTGGGGTTTGTGCGGCTCCGGTGAGTCACGGCCCGGCTGCGGGGAGCAGTGGGTGCCCGGGGGCTGCGGGTGCGTGGCCGGGGGCGAAAGCAGCCCCGAGCCCGGCTTCAAAGCTCTGCCGGTGGCCGAGCCCCGGGGCTCCCTGCCCTGTCCCGTTGCCATCCGACCCGGAGCTGTGCGCCCCCCCCCCCCCGCTCCCGGCTGCGTTCCGCCCCTACAGCAGCGCATGGGCTCGTGGGTGCCGTGTCCCTGTGCTGTAGGGTGAGGCGTTGGGGCTCGGCCGGGATTGGGGCAGGATTTGGGGCACCCCGCAGTGCTGCGGTTGGGGGACGCGGCAGGGAGGGGAGGCGAAGCCCAAACCCGGGACCAGGTGCGTGGGGGCGGCACCTGGGGTCCATGGGGGGCTGTTAGCCGGGACCTTCCGGTGTCACAGCGGGGGTCGCGGTGGGGAAATGCGCTCAGTGGGGTGACGGGGGACACCGCCTCGGTGGGGGCTGACACCTGCCTCAACTTCCCTCTGTGTGAGGACGGGAATCGGGGTCGCCACCGGCGTCAGCCCCACACGGGGCCGGGGGGCGGTGGGGGGGGGGGGGGGCTATGTGCTGGCTTCTCTTCTCACCGCTCTTCTCTCCCTTCACCCCCCCCCCTTCCCCGGCCCTGCAGGTCTGTCTGCGCCTCCGCCCGCGCCGCCGTCCGGCAATGCTCACGGCTGTCTGCGGCTCTCTTGGGAACCAATCCTCCTCCGACGCGCCCCGCGCCTCGCCGACCCCCCTGGACCTGCAGCCTTTGCAGCCCTTCCAACCCCCCCCGCCGGGCGCCGACTTCTCCTCTCCTCTTCCCCCCCCGGAGCTGCCGCTGCCGGGTCCCGACGTCGCCTTCGCCGCTCCCGGCGCTTACGACCCTCATGGCCCCCCGCGGATAGAGCTGCCCCCCGACGGCCCCGCCGCCCCCGG
Source organism: Excalfactoria chinensis (assembly GCF_039878825.1). Lineage (NCBI taxonomy): Eukaryota > Metazoa > Chordata > Aves > Galliformes > Phasianidae > Excalfactoria > Excalfactoria chinensis. The sequence goes on along the minus strand of NC_092848.1, from coordinate 965,121 downwards.
TTCCTACGCCAAGCTGCTGCAGGCGGCCCCCCCGGACATGGCGCACCCCTACGAGCCTTGGTTTCGCCCCCCCCACCCCGCTCCCTCCGGAGAGGAGGGGGGGGTCAATTGGTGGGACCTCCACGCCGGGGCCAGTTGGATGGAGCTGCCCCACGCGCAGGGGGGGCTCCAGGTACCCGCGCCCCCCGGCCTGCAACCGCCTCTGGGGGGGTACGGAGGGAACGAAGCGCAGCTCTGCGCTCCCCCCGCCCACCTGCTGCCCCCCACCCAGCACCTGTTGGGGCCGGAGGGAGCGAAGGCGTTGGAGGGACCCCCCCAACCCGAAGCGGAGGGAGGCGGGCGGGCCAAGGGGGGTCGCCGGGCGGTGCCGCGGGGAGGGGGGCAAGCGGCGTGTCGCTGCCCTAACTGCCAAGAGGCGGAGAGGGGGGGGCCGTGCCCGGAGGGCTCCAAACGCAAACACCTGCACAACTGCCACATCCCCGGCTGCGGCAAAGCGTACGCCAAGACCTCGCACCTGAAAGCTCACCTGCGTTGGCACAGCGGAGACCGTCCGTTCGTCTGCAACTGGCTGTTCTGCGGGAAGCGCTTCACCCGCTCCGACGAGCTGCAGCGGCACCTCCAGACCCACACGGGCACCAAGAAGTTCAGCTGCCCCGTCTGCGGCCGCGTCTTTATGCGCAGCGACCACCTGGGCAAACACATGAAGACCCACGACGGCGGCAAGGAAGGAGGCGAACCCGACGCCAAGGGGAGCAACGAGCAGCCGGGGGGCAAAGGGGGCAAACGGGAGCCCGAGGGGGGCACGGCCAACCCCACAAACTGAGCGGGTGCCGCGGATGGGGGAGGAGGGGAAAAGGGGAGGGGGGGGGGGTGAAGACCCTCGGGGCTGGTCTCCGGGGGGGGGGGGGGCTGCCGCTGCTCGGTGCCGCTCGGTGCCGCTCGGTGCCCCGGTGGGAGCGGTGATGCCCGAAGGCGGTTTCGCTCGTCCCGCTCCCCCCCTTCCCCCTCTCCATCATCACTCCGGTTTCCCCAATGGTATTTTGGGAGCTGCTGGCAGGCGGCTCGGGAGGAACATCAATGAGAACCGAGAAGCCGGAGCTGCCCAGGCACGTCCGGCCGAGAGGGGCGGAAGGAGAGGGAGAAAGCGAGAGAAAAGCCCGAGCCCTCCGACCTGGAGCGTGTGGCTGCGGCCCCTCCTGTGCGCCCCCCACGGCCCCCCATTGCCCCCCACCCATGTCGCTGCGTGGGGCCGGGGGTCTCATAGCCCACCCTATTGGAGCCTCGCTCGGGGTTCGGGGTGGGAGTTGGGGCTGCAAATCCCTCCTTTTTTCTTTCTTTTTCCTTTTTTTTTTTGGCTTCCATTTGGCCCATTCAGGGATGGATGGAGGGGGGGGGGGGGGACCCAAATTGAGGCCAAAAAAAAACCAACCCTAAAGAAAAAGGGGGGAAAAAGACGCTAATAATCCTGCTTGAATGTGAGTTCGGATGGGGGGGGTGGTGGTTGTGGGGGGGTTTTGCTGTCGGGCGGCGCTCGGCTGCTGGTTGCCCAAGCGCCCGCCTGCAGCTTTCCCACACCCACCGCCGCCGCGGCCCCGGGCGGGAAGCGCGGAGCGGCCGCGGCCCCGGGAGAGCCGGGATGGCCGCATTCCTCCGCCCGCCGGTCCCGTCCCCCCCCCCATCCATCCATCCATCCATCCCGCCCCCTTCATCCCGGCACTTGCGGCCGCTCCTCCCCGGGGACCCCGCGCCCCCCCCCCCCCCCCCCCTTAACCCGTGCATGCTGCCCGTCCCTGGGCTGTCCCAAGGCGCGGACCCTCCCCATGCATGCTGCCCACCCCCCCCCCTCGGGACCCCTCCTCCAGGGCTCCAGGGACAGCCGCCCGTCCCTTATGCATGCTGCCTGTCCCCCCCCCGGGGACCCCATAGCCGTCCCGTTCCAGGCCCCCGCATCTCTCAGCAGGGACCCCCCCCCAACGTGTCCCCCCCCTCCCCCCGGGGCTGTCCCATTCCCTCAGGGCACCCCAAGTCCGTCCTTCACCCCCCCCCCCCCGTTGTCCCACCCCGTGGGTGAATCTTTTGGGTCTTATCCCCCTTCCTCCCCCCCCAAATTGTGGCTGAGCCCCATGGATAAAGAAGGAGACACTGAACATGGGGAGGAAGGGGGGGGGGGGGAGGGAAGGCAGCCCTGGGGGTGAGGTGGGATGATGGACCCCCCCCGGCTCTGCCCCACAGACAGCGCTGGGTCTCAGCCGTCGGGGATGTGGGGAGGGGTGGATTGTGGTTCCGTGGATGGAGCTCAGAGTCCCCCGGGGGTCCTGGGGGAGGGTTTGGGAGGTGGGGGGGGATGGGGGGGGGGGGAATAAGGTGTGGAGGTGAAGTCGAACGGGGTCCGTGCCCAAAGGGCGCCCCGCGGATCTTCGGGTTTCGTTTTATTATTAATTATTAATTAATTATTAATTAATATTATTAATTATTATTATTATTTTATTAAGGTGAAGCCAGGCTTTGCCACCCTTTCGGGGTGGACGGCTCCGGGTGAAGATGTAACCGCGGCCTTTTGTGCTGGGGAGGGGGCGGCTCCGTCCCTATGCTGTGTGTGTCCCCCCCCCCCAACCCATACTTCCTTTGGAGCCCTCCCCGAGGTGAAGTCTCGTTGGGCTCCGGGCCCCCCCCGGCCTTATTTAGCCGTTCCCAACCCGACTCGACCCCGCAGTCGGTAGGAGATGGAGGCGGGGGGGGGTTCCTAATGCGCTCTGCCCCCGCCCGTCCCCACCGCGATGGGGCAACGGGAGGCGGCGGCACCGGGTGGGGAGGCCGGAGCTCGGCCCCCGCCCGTCGAAACCTGTCGGGCCGGCTGCGGCGTGGGGTGCCGGCCCCGAGCTGCCCCCGCGCCGCGTCCCCCCTTCGAGCACCGCCCCGGGGCGGGGAGGAACCGGCAGCTCCGGCCCCGGGATCCCCGCCCAAACCCCGCCCGGACCGGGGGCGTCCGAGAAGCTGCGATGGGGAGCGATGTGGGGGGCTCCGTGCTGGGGGAGGCTGCGGGGCTGGGGCTCGTTTTGTACCGGAATAAAGCGCGTTTTTCCACGGCCCGGTTCTCCGGATCCTTTATTTGAAGGGGTCGTTCGGTGGGGTCTCATCCTGCACAGCGCTCCGCTGGGCGCCCTCGGAACGGGAGGTACCGGGAGGTACCGAGGGGGGAGCGACCCGGTGCCACCGCTCTGCGACCTCCGGCCACCGGGCGCCGCCGTCGGCCCAACGGGACGGGGCGGGCGGGGATGAGGAGGGCGGAACCGGGAGACGAGGGGAGGAGACGGCGAGGGAACGGCGGGTCCGTGGGCGGAGGGTCCGGTAACGGGGATCGTGCGGGTCGGGGGTTCGCTAATAGAGTTAGTAAGGGGGGTCCGCTCCCGGTCGGTGCGGGGGTCCCGGTCCGTGCAGTGCTGCCGTCCCCAGGCAGGAGGTGCTGGGAAGGTGCCCCCCCCCAATTTAGGATGGCAGGGCAGGATCCCGGCCCCTCGTGCTGTGACTGCTTCGTGGCGCTGCCTCCTCACACGGCAGCTCCAGTTGTGATCTTCGGGAAAAACGCCGACCGGCCGCGGCACGAAGTGCAGGAGATCGTCTATATCCCGTCCTCTGTGCACCGCCCCGGGGACAAAGTGCAGGTGAGAACGTTGTGGAAGCAGAGGAGTGACGGTTCTCAATGTCCCTGTGCCGGCGGTGTGATGAGCCTGCTGGGTCTCAGCCCTACCGTTCCCTTAACACCCCCCCCCCCCCCCATCCCCACCGCAGTGCACCTACATCGAGATCCAGCAGGTAGAACGGACCCACGCGGTGGTGCTGAGCCGTCCCGCCTGGCTATGGGGTGCTGAGATGGGAGCCAACGAGCACGGTGTGTGCGTGGGCAATGAGGGCGTATGGACCCGTGAGCCCATAGGGGAGGATGAAGCGCTGCTGGGTATGGACTTGGTGAGGTGAGGAGCATCCCTGCCGTCACCCCATTAGATCCTATAGGGCGCACGTGGCCGAGCGGGTGCTGCCGTGCTGCAGGCTGGGCTTGGAGAGGGGCGGCTCTGCCAGGGAAGCGCTGGAGGTGATGACAGCGTTGCTGGAGCAGCACGGGCAGGGGGGGAGCTGCAAGGAGGAGCCCATCCCCTTCATATACCACAACACCTTCCTGCTGGCTGACCGGCACGAAGCCTGGCTGCTGGAGACGGCCGGCCGCTATTGGGCAGCACAGCGGATCCGAGGTGAGGGGGGGCAGCAATGGGACCCTGTGAGCTCACAGTCAGGGTTCATATGGGGATCCCCCCATCCTCCCCATGTCTGACGTGCCCTGAGCTCCACAGAGGGCAGCCGTAATATCTCCAACCAGCTCAGCATCGGGACGGATATCACAGCTGAGCACCCAGAGCTGCGGCGACGAGCCCAGAGTCAGGGCTGGTGGAATGGGGTCGGTCAGTTCAGCTTTGCTGAGGTTTTCTCCCTGGAGAAGCAGCCACCACGTATGGAGGCTGCTAAAACCCGCTATAGGGCTGGCAAGGAGCTGCTGCAACAGCATGCAGGTGGAGACAGGGATGGGGATGGGGACAGGGATGGAGACAGGGATGGAGACAGGGATGGGGATGGGGATGGGGACAGGGATGGAGACGGATGGGGATGGGGACAGGGATGGGGATGGGGATGGGGACAGGGATGGGGATGGAGACAGGGATGGGGATGGAGACAGGGATGGGGATGGAGACAGGGATGGGGATGGAGACAGGGATGGGGACGGGGATGGGGATGGGGATGGGGACAGGGATGGGGACAGGGATGGGGATGGGGATGGGGACAGGGATGGGGACAGGGATGGGGACAGGGATGGGGACAGGGATGGGGATGGGGATGGAGACAGGGATGGGGATGGGGATGGGGATGGAGATAGGGATGGGGATGGAGACAGGGATGGGGATGGGGACAGGGATGGGGATGGGGACAGGGATGGGGACAGGGATGGGGACAGGGATGGAGACAGGGACGGGGATGAGGACCCCTGTCTTGTTCCATGGTGATGTGGATCTGCTTTGCCCACCAGGTCACATCACAGCAGAGACATTCATGGCCATCCTGAGGGATAAGGCCAGTGGTATCTGTGTGGACTCGGAGGGTTTCCGCACAGCAGGCAGCATGGTGTCCGTGCTGCCCCAGGACCCTGCCTTACCCTGCATCCACTTCTTCACAGCCACTCCGGACCCTTCCAGGTGAGGAGGTTGGGTTGATGGGCACAGATTGGAGCCTTGCCCTGGGCTGAGCTCTCTGTTGTTCTCCACCAGGTCTGTCTTCAAGCCCTTCATCTTCGTGCCCGGCCTTAAGCCTGCGCCGCAGGTTTGCTCTCCCACCTTCAGCAATGACCCTGCCAAGAAGGTGCCACGCTTCCAGAGCGTGGTTGATCGGAGGCACGAGCTCTACCGCCGGCACCAGGCAGCACTAGAGCTGATGGAGAAGGATCAGGTAGCACCGAGCCCTTCCTGATGGCCCTGGTGCCGTCCCATGGCAATGTGGGGAGGCAGCGGGATGCCCTAAAGGTGCCCATCCTCAGCCCTTTGTGTCCCCAACCCCACCAGGAGCGGGGCAAGGAGCTCCTGCAGACCCTGAGGGAGCTGGAGAAGCAGGGCCTGGAGGCGGTGAATGCTCTGCTGGAGGGGAACGTGGCCCCAAAGCTGGAGGAGCTGGCTGAGCTCTTCTTTGACTGCGTGGATGCAGAGATGAAGTTTTACAAATAAACCCCATGTTTGGGTTGGGATTGGGGAGGAGCTGAGCTCGGGCTCCAACTCAGCCCCCACAGCATTGTTCCCCACCTATAGGGGTCAGAAAACCCTTCCCGGTGACCTGCCATGGTTCCTTTCCTCCTCTCATTTTGGAGCTGCGGAAGGGAATGGCTCCACCAGCACCTCCAGCCCTGAGCAACCCATTGGTGCTCATGGGGGTGGCAGACAGAGGTCGATGTAAGAATAAAGAGGCTTTAATTCCAACTGTGCAACACTGCGCCGCTGCCACATCCCTGAGGTGCCACCTATTTCCCTTTGCTCCAAGGCTCCTTTTGCAGGGCTGTGGGCTGGCTCTGGATGGCAGCTGGTTCTGGCTGCTGGTTTCACCTGGGCTTTGCCTGGGGATGGAGCTGAGACCGCCCAGGGCTGGGGGCTGTGGTGGTTCCTGTGCTGGGGGGTCGGCAGCTCTCTGTGCCCATTGAGCACAGTGGTATGGGGGGCAGCAGCAGACCCCGATGCTCTTGCAGCTCCCTCATACGGGCTTGGTGCTCCTCCAGGGCCTTCCCCTGCCTCCTCTGAGAGTGCCCGGCCAACTCCTGCTGCAGGTCTGTGAAGAAATCTGACAGGGATGGTGGGAAGGAGAAGGGGAAGAATGAGAAGAGAGCCTGGCACAGCAACCTGAGCTCCTCACTGCTTGTGTCACCCTTGGGGGGATAGAAAGACCCCCCCCCCCCCTTGAGCATGTATTGTATCCTGCTTTGGTTTGGGCACCTTTGCCTGTGGTGAAAGGGGCTCTCAGCTCACAGAATGGCTCATCATCACTATCCTCACTGTCGGAGCAATGTTTCTCCTCCCTCTCTTTCTCATCCGGAGCAGGATCCGTGCAGCCATGGATGGGTTGTGCATCCAGCTGCAGGAGATGGGGCAAAGCTCCGAGCACCAGCTCCCTGCAAGCAGCAAACAAACAGCAGACATTCAGCATCAGTTCACCTCCCCCCATAACACACCCAGGCAGATGAAGTCTGGGTCTTGGTGAGCAGGATTTGGGGGGCTCACTCTCCCCCCCCCCCACCTCTGCTTACCATTGGGGGGTTCCCCAACCCACCTGTAACCGGGTTGATGGGTACATTCATTTCCTGTCAAGTCCAGGAGGCGGAGGCTGCGGGGCAGCTCATCTGCACAGATGAAAGGAAGGAAGAAAGGCAATGGGGGTTGAGCCCTACCTGCTTTGTGGAGCTTGAGCGTGCAGGAAACCCTCCCCGCAATGCTTCACGTGCATTCCTGAGGCCACAGCCCTGCCGTGGGAAGCTGCCTCTCTCAGCTCACAGCTGGGGAAACTGAGGCAGGGAGGGAGGGGACGCGGATTCCATACAATCTGATAGCGAGGAAAGAGGCTTCTTCCCTTCCTGTACTGTCACCGTTCCCTTTCTACACTAGAAACACTACAGAAGAGCAGAGGGAAGATACCCTTCCATCCCTTCTCTTTGTGCCACAAACCACCCAGGAGAGGACTGTCCCAAAAAGCTGAGGCAGCATGAGCCTATGTGAGCCTATGTGAACCATCACTGCCTGACAGGGGTGATGTCTCCAACCCAAACAGCATCTGGGTTGGAGAGATCCTGAGATCCTAAGGCTGCCATGAGCTGCTGCCATGCTCTGTCGAAGCAGAAACCTGGGGTCTGCTAAGGGAAGGGCTGTCTCAAAGCTATATAGGGGTCCCAGAGCCCTGCTGGGACACATAGCCCAGCCCCAGGATGGCTGTGCTGGAGCTCTGCTGGAACCCAAGTGTTGCATAGAGCAGGGACAGGGCCAAGGCTCTGCTGGTGTCACCCCACCTGTATCCAGAGTTTGGATCTGGTTCTGAGACAGGTCCAGGAAGCGCAGGTGTCGGAGGGGCAGCAGGTTCTCCACTTTGTGGATGGAGTTTCCAGCCAGTGAGAGGAACCTGGGGGAGCACAGGGAGGGCAGAAGCAGGAGTTATGGCCCCCTTTGGAGGGGGGAAACTGTGGTCTCCAGGGTGACAGCACTGCTGGTCTGGGGATGGCAAACCCTTGTGATAAACCAATGTAACTTGAATGCTCCCTGGATCACATGCATCCCTTTAATGGCACTTACTGCAGGTTGGGAAAGCAGTCCAGGTTCTCGATCTTCTCAATTCGGTTCTGGGGAGAAACGGGGGGGAGAAATAACACAACACTGCATGGAAAAATCACATCATTCATTCCCACCTCGTGTGTGCAGCAGCGTTCAGGATCTCTATGGCAAAGGTGTGAGTGCTGCATGGGAGCCCAGCAACACTAAGGCTCCTCAGTTGGGTTTAGGGCAGAACTGGGGGTGTTTATGCCCCCCAACTCCCCAAGGAGGCTCTTCCCCATAGGACCAGGCTCTTCCCCATAGGACCAGGCTTTGCTACCTTACCCGCTGTAGGTAAAGGCTGTGAATCCCCGGCAGGACCCCAAGCCTCCCAATGGTGCAGATATCCTCCCGGTCCAAGCGGATGGTCTGGAGGGCTGGAAGCTCCTCGGAGCTGCTCAAAGGAATGTTCTGATGGATCCTATTGTGCCCATCCCCCCCCCCCCCCTTACAACCTGCTGGGCTCCCTATGGCTTCTCACCAGCTCATTGGGTTTATGGTCTCTCCCAGCCCAGGAAGGCTCCGTGCAGCCATAAGGTGGTCAGTGAGGGTCACCCCCTCACAGCCTGAATGAAATGGGGTTTAGCCCTGGCTTTAGTGGCTCCGGCCCATTGCATCCCAGTGAGCAGGCACTGCAATGGCACACTCACCCCCATGCAGAGCCTCCTCATCCCCAGCCATGGTGGGTGCTGGTGAACAGGAGCCCTGCCCCTTCCTTGGCTCCTTGTGCTGTGTGGGGATACGGGGGAGGGCTGGGGCAGACATATTGCCTCTGTGAGGGGTAAGGGTACCAGACAGAGAGAGACAACAATAAGAGGGGAATCAATGGGGGGCAGAAAGAGGTGGGGAGCAGGAACACAGCAGCCAGGGGGGCAGCAGGCCCGGCCCAAAGCACCACAACCCACGAGTAGGCCGCGGCCTGCTGGTTGCTAGGAGACGGGACGCACCGGAAGGGGCGGAGCTTATAACACTCCGGCCTCCCCATAAGGCCTTGCGCGTCCGCGGCAAAGATGGCGGCGCTGAGCGGCCCTGCATCATGGCGGCGGGGTGAGTGTGGGGCCCGGAGCGGACCCGGTTCCCTCTTTGCCGACCCTCTGAGCGCTGCTCTATCCCCACAGGCTGGCTGCCCGCCCTGCACTTCATCCGGCGGGGTTCCAAGGCGGTCACCCGGCATTGGAAAGCAATGCACTTTCAGCGCCAGAAGCTGATGGCCGTCACCGAGTACATCGCACCGCGGCCTGCCGTCCCTCAGCGCTGCGTGGCGCCCAGGAGGAAGGAGGAGGAGGAGGAGGAGGTAACGCTGGGCCGCCATTGGAGCTGAGGGGACGCTGCAGGCCCTATATAGACCCTATATAGGCCCTATGCAGGCCCTGTATAGACCCTATATAGGCCCTGTATAGACCCTATGCAGGCCCTATGCAGGCCCTGTATAGACCCTATGCAGGCCCTGTATAGACCCTATGCAGGCCCTGTATAGACCCTATGCAGGCCCTATGCAGGCCCTGTATAGGCCCTATGCAGGCCCTATGCAGGCCCTATGCAGGCCCTGTATAGGCCCTATGCAGGCCCTGTATAGGCCCTATGCAGGCCCTGTATAGGCCCTATGTAGGCCCTATGCAGGCCCTGTATAGGCCCTATGTAGGCCCTATGCAGGCCCTGTATAGGCCCTGTGCAGGCCCTATGCAGGCCCTGTATAGACCCTATGTAGGCCCTATGCAGGCCCTGTATAGACCCTATGTAGGCCCTATGCAGGCCCTGTATAGACCCTATGTAGGCCCTATGCAGGCCCTGTATAGACCCTATGTAGGCCCTATGCAGGCCCTGTATAGACCCTATGTAGGCCCTATGCAGGCCCTGTATAGACCCTATGCAGGCCCCGTGCAGGCCCCGTGCAGGCCCCGTGCAGGCCCCGTGCAGGCCCCGTGCAGGCCCTGTATAGGCCCTATGTAGGCCCCGTGCAGGCCCTGTATAGGCCCTATGTAGGCCCCGTGCAGGCCTGAGGCCCGGTGCAGGCCCAGCAGTGTCCCCTCGGAGCGGGGCCGTGCTGTTCCCATCTCCCCTCCTTCCCTATAGGAATACGGTTACGCCCGGCTGCTCAGGCGGCAGGTGGAGGAAGCGTTCCGGGATAACAGGCTGATCGCGGTGTGTCAATACAACTATTTACCTGGGGAGGACATGGTGCTGATGAGGCACTACCTGCGGAAGCATAAAATAGAGGTTAAATTCGTCCTGAACGAGGTAAAGGGGGCGAAGGGGATCCATAAGGCTCAGGCTGCTGCAGCCTCCGGGTCTTCTTTCCCCATCACTGAGTGCTGCCTCTCACAGATCATCCGGCCTGTGCTGTCCCAGTCCCGCTATAAGAACCTCCTCCCTCTCTTTGTGACCCGTAACATCCTCCTGGTGAGCCCAGAAACGAAAGTCAAGGAGATGCTGAGGGTCCTGAAGGGAGTTCCTCAGGTCAACCTGCTGGGTGAGAGAGCACAGGGCTCCTGTATGCAACTGGGGGGAGGAGAGGTTGGATATGGGGATGATGGGGTGGTGGGCAAGGAACAAGCTGGCCCAGGTCACGGTATGGAAGCAGCTGGATAACACTCTTAGCCATTTTGGGTGCTCCTGTGTGGATCTTTATGGCTTCCTTCCAACTCTGGGATTCTTTGAGGTGGTTCCCTAAGGGTGAGGAGGGGATGGGGGCAGAGGAGCACAAGCAAGGTGGGTATCTTGGCAGCCTTCAATGCCAAGAGCTCCAGCACAAACACTTTGGTCCTTGTGATGCACAGCTGTGCCTGCCTCTCTCTTCCAGGCGCCTGCATTGACGACACCATCCTGAGCAGGCAGGGAGTGGAGAACTTTGCCAAGCTGCCCTCACTGGAGGCCTCGCAGGGACAGACTCTGGGCACCCTGACACTCCTGCCCTCCCAGACATGCTCTGTGCTGCAGCACGCAACCGTGCACCTCGCAGCACTGCTGGATGGGCACATCCACCAGCTGCAGGCTGGGGCTGGTCAGACAGGGAGCCCAGCAGGGACAGAGCCTGCCCAGAGCACGGGGACGCAGTGATCCTCATCCCCAGCCCCCATTTGGGCTCCTGCTGTGTTCACGGGCAGGGTTTGAAGGTTCAGCTCATCCCTTTGCTCTGCTCCCTGCACCAGTGGCACCTTTGGGTGCCGTGGGATGTGCTGAGGGAAGCTCTGGTTCTGACTGGAGGGGGCAGAAACCTGCAGCAGTGCTGGCATGGAGGACATCCAATGCTCGGAGCCACCGGGGTGATGTATATAGGACTGTGCTGCAGCTCTCCCTGATGGCGGGCATGGAGCTGAGCGTGCGGGGCTGCTGGCTGTTCCATTAAAGTCGGTAGCAATCCCGAAGGCCTGACTCATCATTGGGAGGGGAGGGGGGGGGTTCCTCCATACATCTCTTTATTGCAGCAGAGGCTCGGCCAAGCAGAGCTGCAGCGGGGTGGGAAGGAGACCCCAAACCGCGGGTGGGTTTCCCCGCTCCGTGGGGCGCTGCAACGGACGGGGGGGGGGGCTCAGCCCGGTTAGGGCCGCGTTCTGGTTCTGTTTTCCCTATGGGGGGAGAAGGGGAGGGCACGGGCTGAGCGCTCCGGGGCCGAACGTGATCCCGATGCAACCGGCGGGGTCGGAGCCGCAGCACCGCGGCGATGTCCCGGTGCTCCCGGCGCTGCCGGCTCCGGTCCTCCACGGAGCAGGGGGCAGAACCGAGCGGCTGTGACCCGCTGCCTCCGCCTCCTTCCGTGTTCCGCTTCCTGCAGCCGCCGGGCGGGATGCGAGCGGCCCCGGCTCTGCGCCCGCCGTCCGTACAGGTGAACAACCGGGAGACGGGCATCGGGGACGAGCGGGGGGGGTCTCCGGTCCCCGCTCCCCTTCGCACGGCTGTCCGCTATCCGCCGCCGTCGGTCCCGCTGCCCCGCTCCGGGGCTGACAGCGGTGGGGTCGGGCTGAGCGCTGCGTTACCGGAGAGGTACCGGGGTCGCTGCTACGGGACAGCGCGGGGACCCCCGGGTCGCCCCTATTCCCTCCGCTTTCGGGCTGGGCTGCGGCTGCTGCTGCCGCTGCTCGGTGTCGGCGGGGCTCCCGGGGCAGCGCTGGGTGAGGGGAGGGGCGAGAACGGGGACCCCCCGGGCTGCCCCCATGGCACCGAACCCGCGGGGTGCGGACCGGACTCTGGACCCGCCGTGCGGGAGAGGTAAAGGCGGGGCGGGGAGGGGCGGAGCGTCCGCCCCATATGGGGAAACTGAGGCAGGGGACACCGCTCTGCACGGATATGGGCGCCCACTTTGCCCCCATCCCGGCACCCCTTCCTTTGCCCTTGGGCCGTTCCGTCCGTGGGTCCCCAGCTGGGTAGGATGGAGATGCCCCCACGCAGCGGTTCCTGACCAGGCTCCTCCTCCCCACAGTGGGTCCCACCTCCTGCACCGTGATAGCTGAGCTCAGGCCCTTCAGTGTGGACCCCCCCCCCTGTTCCTGCTGGTCATGGGCAGCCACGAGAAGGATCCATCTCCTAAGAAGGCCTTGTCACGCTCCAACAGCACCGTGTCTTCCAAGCACAGCAGCATCCAGCAGGTCAGGGGGCTGGGGGTTCAATGGGACCCTAACTGTATCCAGCCTCCATTAGGGGTGTTGTGGGGTCTCAGGTGTTTTCTATCAGGGGGATATGGAGATGCCCCGGTATCCATAGGCAACAAGGTGGGAGCTGGGAGTGGTGGCTGCTGCAAGATCCTTCCCTCTGACCTCTGTCCCTACAGGGCTCGGAGAGCTGGGAGGTGGTGGAGGAGCCACGAACCCGGGGCAGCCCAGGTCGGGAGGCAGAGCGGCAGGAGGGCTACCTGCTCAAGAAGAGGAAATGGCCCCTGAAGGGCTGGCACAAGGTAACGGGGTGCTGGGCCCAGCGCTGTGCGGGTTTAGACCCCTGCAATGGGGGCTGAGAGGATTCACCTCTTGTCTCTCTCTGTCCCCAGAGGTACTTTGTGCTGGAAAATGGCATCCTGAAATACGCCACCACACGCCAGGATGTGAGTATGGGGCCGGGCTGCGCCTGTATAGCCTCCCCATGGGGTCAGCTTGGGGGAGACCCCATTTCCCCATGAAGAAGGGGGTCTTCCCCTTGACGGGGGTCCCTGGGTTCCCCAGGTCCTGAAGGGCAAGCTGCACGGTGCCATCGATGTCCGTCAGTCTGTCATGTCCGTCAACAAGAAGGCGCAGCGGGTGGACCTGGACACAGAGGAGAACATCTACCACCTCAAGGTCTGGGGGCACCCAGTGGGGTTTGGGGTTGGATTGGGCTGTCCGCCTCCCCCCCCCCATACCCACCATCTGTCCCACAGATCAAATCTGCAGAGCTCTTTGCCAGCTGGGTGAGCAGCCTCTGCTCCCATCATCAAGGGGAGAGTCCAGACCCACTTGCTCCTGCCAGGAGGACCCCCAACACAGCACAGGTCAGTGGCACCTCTGGGTGGACGTGTGGGACCGTGTCTGGGAATGGGGCTCCTGATGGTGTCCTTTCTGCCTTCAGGGTCCGTGGACACGGATGGTGCCCTCAGGCAGTGCCCCTGCCCTGTCCACCCTCACCAGCTCCAGGGACAAGGTGGATGCATGGCTGAAGGACAGTGAGGGGCTGGAGCGCTGCTCTGCTGGTGAGCAGGAAAGGGAGGAACCCCATTCCTATCATCCCCATCTCCATCATCTCCATCCCCATCATCTCCATCTCCATCCCTGACCGAATCACCTCTGCTCCCACTCAGAGCTCTCAGCTTGCCAGGCTCAGCTGCGGGAGCTGACAGAGATGCTGCAGAGCCTCGAGTCCCTGCACCGCATCCCCTCCGCGCCCCTCATCTCCAACACCCAGGTGAGTGCCAGAACGTGGGGCCGATCCTCGCATCCCCCAGCCCCGCTCTCATCACCCATCCCTCCTCCCACAGCCCTCAGCTGCTACAGAGAGGCCCAAGAAGGGTCGGAGGGCCACCAGGATGTGGTGCACTCAGAGCTTCGCCAAGGATGACACCATCGGGCGGGTGAGGATCCTGCAGGCTGTGTGTGTGCCAAACCCGAGGCTGGATCTCTTGCTGAGCCCCCTGTCCCCTCCAGGTGGGGCGGCTGCACGGCTCCGTCCCCAACCTCTCACGCTACCTGGAGTCCAACCAGGGCCAGCTGCCCTTCAGCCTGCCTCCTGAGTACAGCCAGCTGCAGCGCAGCTTCTGGGTGCTGGCACAGAAAGGTGGGTAACCCCAATAGGGGGGTTGGGGACCGTGGGGTGGTCACAACCTCACTGCCCACCCCTGTCCCTGCAGTGCATGGCTCGCTCAGCAGTGTGCTGACAGCACTGACGGCTGAGAGGGCTCGCCTGGAGGACATGCAGCGGGTCTTGGACCGGCAGCGCTCAGCCCCACGTCCTGGCAGCGCCGGCCCCACTGGGGTGAGGGGAGCTGTGGGTCTGGGGGGGTGGGGGGGGGGGCTGTGCTGGTGTCAGGGTGCACAGGTCCCCTGTCTTGGGGGTGTGCTGCGAGTCATTGTGGCTTCTTCCAAATGCTGGGGGTCTGAGTGACCCTGTGTATACCTAAGTCCCTCCATGGGACTGGGGGGATGTTGTGGGGTATTTGGCTCAGCTTCTCCCCTCCGTAGACCCCCCTGTCAGGCCTGGAGCCACGGGATGGGCTGCAGCGCTTCCATTCGCTCTCCGTTTCCTCTGACACCACCATGGACTCCTTTGCCTCACTACTCCCTGATGAGGTGATGTGGGGCAGGGGGTGGGGCTGGGGGGTAATGGAGTGGGTGCTGAGCCCTGCTGTCCCTACAGCCCGACATGCTGCCTGCTAAGGGCCGGGAGCAGCAGCGCTCGCAGCGCAGCATCGCCTCGCTGGCCGACTCACACACCGAGTTCTTCGATGCCTGTGAGGTGTTCCTCTCTGCCAGCTCCTCTGAGAATGAGGTGGGGGATCTTGGGGTGGGGGGTGGGCAGGGAGGGCTCTGCAGAGCTGAATGGGACCCCCAGGCTGGTGCTGCTTCCTTTGGTTCATCTCTCTGTTCTCTCACCCCATCCCTCTCCACCAGCCAGCCCAGGCTTCCACGTCCCCCCTGGTTCCTATGTCCCTTCCAGCTACCCACAGTCCCCCAAACCAGAGTGTTTGGGGGCTCCCCGCTCTCTGAGCATAGTGGTGGGACCAGGCTCCTTCCCTCCCATCCTGCAATCCCTGCATCACCACACTGTTCCCATGTTGGATCCCCCAATCCTGTCCCACACAACCAACCTCCTCCAGGGGTGCCCTTCCCACCAATCCCCCGCTGGGTGACCCCCACCCCCCCTGCAGCCCACCCGACTGTGCCCGTCCCCAGGCGTCAGACGATGAGTCTTGCATCAGTGAGGCCACCAACAGTATTGATGGGGACCTGGCTGAGCCCGGGGGGCCTGGACGTCCTCAAACAGGTATAGGACAGATGGATGTGGGGACAGGGTGCTGGGGCAGGGGCACACCAATTCACATCCCCATTCCCCATAGGAATGGACAGCCTGGGGGGGCTGGTGGAGCTGCCCCCACTGGAGCTGCCAGGGCCAGGACTGCAGCGTCGGAGCCGTCTGCCTGCCCCCCCTGCACCACAAGGGGATGTGAGCCTGTGGGGGCTGCTAAGGAGCAGCGTGGGCAAGGATCTGTCCCGTGTGGCTCTGCCAGTGCAGCTGAATGAGCCCCTGAACACCCTGCAACGTCTGTGTGAGGAGCTGGAGTACAGCACACTGCTGGACCGAGCCGCCCGAGCAAGAGACCCCCGGCAACGCCTGGTGAGGGACATGGGATGGGGTGACACAGAGGGACATAGGGTGGTGGGACATAGGGTGGTGGGACATAGGGTGGTGGGACATAGGGGGACATGGGTTTGGAGGGATATAGCATGGAGGGATATGGATGTGGGGAGCATGAGTTGGGAAGACGTTTGGTGGTTGGGGGGGATGTAGAAAGGACACAGAGGGATATGAATGGGGTCAGGGGACGCCCCCAATGGGAGGAGCCTGCCCCCTCCCAAGCGTGTGGCTGTGCAGATCTATGTGGCTGCCTTTGCTGTGTCTGCCTACGCCTCCACCTTCTACCGTGCGGGCAGCAAACCCTTCAACCCAGTGCTGGGGGAGACCTATGAGTGCGTGCGGCCCGACCGCGGCTTCCGCTTCATCAGCGAGCAGGTAGTGTGGGGCTGGGGGGGAAGGGGAGGGACATGGGGAGGGGGCAGAGACACAGCGACTCCTCCCTCATCCCCCCCCCCCAGGTCAGCCATCACCCCCCCATCTCCGCCTGCCACGCCGAGTCCGACAACTTCATCTTCTGGCAAGGTGGGTTTGGGGACGAGGTTGGGGGGGGGGGCACGTATGGGGGTCATCAAACGGGCCGGATCCTCACCTGCTGCTGCTGCCATCCCTCAGATATGAGGTGGAAGAACAAATTCTGGGGTAAATCCTTAGAGATCGTCCCGGTGGGCACCGTCAACGTCCACCTGCCCAGGTGAGCATCACCCCCCCCCCACCTTCAACCCTCTCCCACCTCCAGCTCCCCTCCCACCTCCAACCCCCCCCCCACCCCCAACCCCCCCCCCTCCCCCAACCCCCCCCCCTCCCACCTCCAGCCCCCCCAACCCTCTGCTCGCAGCCCGTCCCCCCTTTAACCCGAGCCGGCTGTGGGCAGGTCTGGGGACCACTTTGAATGGAACAAGGTGACCACCTGCATCCACAACGTGCTCAGCGGCCCCCGTTGGATCGAACACTACGGGGAGGTTCTGATCCGCAACACGCGCGACCCCTCCTACCACTGCAAGATCACCTTCTGCAAGGTAAGCCCCGCCCACCGCGTAGCCACGCCCCCTTATCACTCAGGCTCCGCCCACTCTCCATTGCCCCCCGTTGTATTCGTTCTCTGGCCCCGCCCCTCTGGCCCCGCCCCCCCAGTCAGGCCCCGCCTCCTCACCGATCTTCCCAGCCAATCAGCGGCCTTCGTTTGCCTCACTCCTTTCCCACGCTTGCCGCACCCTTTTCCGAATGGCCCCCCCGCCCTTTTATGAATGACCCCATCCTTTCTTAACGGCGCCGCTCCTTCTCAATGACCCCGCCCGTTCTGACCGGTCCCTCCCTTTATGAATGGCCGCTCCCTTAACCCTTCCCCATAACCCCACCCCTTCCGACCCCATCCTTCCCCCCAACCCCCCCCCCCACCTCCCCCTCTTCTATTCCTCCCCAGGCTCGTTATTGGGGCGCGGGTGCCAACGAGGTTCAGGGCGCTGTGCTGAGCCGTAGCGGGGCCGTAGTGGAGCGGCTGGCAGGCAAATGGCACGAAGGGCTGTTCCGAGGGCCAGCCCCGGGGCAATGCGTCTGGAGAGCCAGTAAGGAGAGGGGGAGCACCCTGTGTGTGTGTTGGGGCGATGCTCAGGGTGCTATGGGGGTGCTGAGCACGTAAACCCCTCCCCCCCTTTCCCCACCTCCCCTATCAGACCCGATGCCCCCCGAGCACGAGAGGAACTACGGCTTCACTCAGTTTGCGTTGGAGCTGAACGAGCTCACGCCTGAGCTGCGCAGCTGAGCTGCGCAGGGTGCTGCCCTCCACCGACACGCGTCTGCGGCCCGGACCAGCGGTGAGCAGCGCTGGGGATGATGGGGGGTTGTGTGCCCCGCTTTGGGGGGGGGGGGGGGGGCGGCTCCTTACAGCTCTCGGCCCCCCCCTGCAGGTACCTGGAGGAGGGCAACGTGGCGGCAGCTGAGGCTCAGAAGCGTCAGATCGAGCAGCTGCAGCGGGACAGGCGCCCGCGTGATGGAGGAGAACAACATCACCCACCAGGCCCGCTTCTTCAGGTAGGGAACGGGGGTGGGGGGGCAATGGGGGCATAGCTGAGGTGTGACACCCCCCTCCTGCCCCCTCCCCATCCACAGGCGAATGATGGATGCCAGTGGCAAGGAGACGTGGGTGACCAATAATACCTACTGGAAGCTGCGTCTGGACCCTGGCTTTGCCCACCTGGACAGTGCCGTGCTCTGGTAGCAGCCCCCCATGGGCTGAGCCCCCCCCCTGCCCCCCAAGTACTGAGGTGCAGGACCCCCCCCCCTCCCCCCCACCTCCACAGCTGTCTGTGGGCAGGCAGTGCTCAGCCCCAGCAGCTCCCAGCACAAAACTGTGATTCCAAAAGAAGCAGGGAATGCTCCCCCTTAAACTGGGTGGGTTGGGGGTCCCGAGGGTGCCCGCAGGCGGGCAGCCCCCCCACCCCCCCCCCCCCAGCTGCACAAGCAGCCCTGCTCCAATAAAGGCTGCAGAGACACTGGGGGTTGTGGTGCTCTTCCTTCCTGCTGGGTTCAGGACCCACCCCCAGCCTGCTGTGCCTGTGTCCCCCCCCCCCTTCCATGCCTCAGTTTCCCTCCACCCACCCACAGAGGACAGAAAAGAGGCCTCACCTACAGCGTCCCCTTTATTGCAAGATATGCTGCTGCCCCCCCACCCCGCACGGGGCACGTGGGGCTCAATAAATACTTCAGCATGAACCCCCCCCAATAACCAGTGAGAACAAAAAAAGCCCACTCCCTCCCTTCCCTTTTTAAGCCCCACCCCTCTCACCCCCATGACCCCACTGGGGGGGCTCCAGGGGCTGATTGTCAGGCTACAGATCCCACCCCCCCCCCCCCCTGCATCCCCACCCAGGATATGGATGTTCAATAGAGGAGGGAAGGGGCAGGGATACCCTGCACTGGGCTCAGCTCCAGCCCCAGGGGGTGGCTCTGGGGTGCCCAACCCTTCCTTTGGGGTGCTTGGAGGGGTCCAAGCCCTCCATCCCACAGCTCAGTTCCCATAGAAGCCATAGTAGCCGCTGTCGGTGCCCGGCTCCTTGTCATAGAGGTCCCCGTTGCGGGCAGGGGGTGAGCTCTCAGTGCTGGAGGGGGTAGGGGGACACACGGCGCCGCTTGCACCCCCCCTCATACAGCCCCGACTCAGCAGCATCACCCGGCTTGATGGCGGGGGGCTCGGGGGGCCAGCCCTCCTCCTTGCCTTTCTCCTCACGGGGCTCCCGGTACCAGCCCAGGCCCCCGGGGCTGCCCTTGGGTGTGTACTGCCCTGCACCCCCCCAGCCCCCCCCCCGGTCCCCCCAAACCCCCCCGGCCCCTCGGGGTAATAGGGCAGGGGTGGGGTGGGCGGCGGGTGGCAGGGCAAAGGGCTTCACCCCATAGGGCACCAGCTTGCTCCCTCCGTACCCCCCCTCGTAGGTGCTGTACTCCATCGCTGTGGTTGGCGGCTGCTGGGGGGCAAAGTACCATCGGGGGGGGGTCCTTGGGGGGCAGGGGCAGAGGGGGACCCCCGCTCCCCATTGTAGAAACGCCCTGGGGGGGGGAGCGGGGTACTGCTCCTGCAGGAAGGGCTGGAAGCGGGGGCTCGGCAGCAGCTGGGGGCAGCCGGGGCCATCCGGTGGGGAGGGGGGTCAGGGCGGTCACCCTCTGAGGCTCCATACATCCTGGGGGGGAGGGATAAGGTGGGTGGGTGTAGGGGGGGGGGGCTCCACCCCAGGTCTGGGGATGGGGCTGTGGGTGGGGGGGGTCGGGGGGGTACTCACGAGTCAAAGTTGTCCCGGAAGCCTTTGGCAAAGGGGTTGTGGTCGATCTTCAGCTGAGTGATCTGGGGGGAGGGATGAGGGGGGGGGGGGATATTGGGGGCTGAAGCTGCTGCTGTGTTGTGCTCCCAGCATCAGCCCCCCGCCCTTGTCCTCACCCCTTACACCCAGAATGAACCCCCCCGGGTCCCATGGGGCTTGGATTGGGGGGAGAGCTGGGGATGTTGGGGTGATGGATGTGGTGCTGGGGGGGGAGCACTGGTAACGGTGCAGGGATGCTGAGGGCGCACGGTGGGCTGCAAATATGGGTGTTAGAAGGGGGAGGAGGCTTAGACCATGATGCTTAGACCTCTGGGGTAATGCCAGGATGCACCTATTATGGGGTCCCAATGTGGGAGGGGTCCCTGGGAGGACAAGTGGGTGCTGGAGCCTTTTGGGGGAGGTGGAGGGGAACCCCATGATGGAGACCTTGGTGGTGGTGGTGGGGGGGTTCCTCATACTTACATCAGCGTTCTGGTAAGCAGTGACAGCAATGAACTGAGTCTCAGGGAAGGCGAAGGTGTTGTGGTATGTGGGGAGGGCTGCACCGCTTCACCATCACCCTCCTTCACCTCCGTCACGTGCAGCCGTGGTTGGTACTTGTGCAGGGACTGCAGCACGATCATCTGCAGGCATTGGGGGGGGGGGGGGGCTCTCAGGGCCGGTGTGGGGGTCAGCAGGGGGGGGTGAAGGGGGGTCTGGGGGTCGTCCTTACCTGCCCGACGTTGTTGGATGCGCCCTTGTTGTTGGTGAGCTTCAGCTTCCCAAAGGAAACCTCCTGGCGCATCCAATGAGCACCAGTGTTGGGTGAGTCGGGGTGCAGGTAGAGGCGGTTCCCTGCGGTTGGGGGGGGGAGGGTCAGCACAAAGGGGGTGACCCCCAAGCTCTTCCCTATGGGGGTTTGGTGTATGTATGTATGTATGTATGTATGGGGGGGGTGTCAGCCCATACCTGGCATGCTGCCTTCAGCCTTGCCGCACTGCACCCACTTGCCGCCCTGGTAGCGCCAATGGTGTTGGTCCACCAGCACCACGTCCACGCAGACACTGTAGTGGGCCACGGGGTTGAGTCCTGACAGGTTAAAGCTGAGGAACGGGAACATGCGCCTGGAAGGGGGGGGGGGACACACAGACACACACACACGAGCTGTGATACCCGCAGTGTGAGGCTGCAGGGATGGGGCTGCCACCTTCCCCCCCCCCACCCGGGGTGGGTGCCCCGCGGTGCTGAGTGACCCCGGCAGCTGGGGGCTGCTCTGCGGGGCAGACTATATCCCCCCCCCCCCCCATCACCCTTCCCCAACCTCGGCATCTTCCTCCCCCCTCCCCGGGCACCTTCCGGTTCGGGAAACCAACACCGCTGCTATTTCGGGCCGGACGCCAACCTGAGCCAAGGGCAGGAAGGGGACGGGATGGGACGGCAGGGGGGGGGACCCTGTGAGTGGGGCTTCACCTGCCCGCCCCCCCCCCCACCCCATAAAGGCAATGCTCCATACGCGCACCTCAACGACCCCCAGGTGGGAGCTCAGCCCCTCCACTCCCCCTCGCTGTGGGGTTGGGGGTCACAGTGGCACCTCTAGCCCTGACTGGGGGGCACCGTGTTTGCTTTCCCCCCCCCCCCCCCCGCCCAGAGCTCGGCTCTTCAAAGGGACAGTTTGGAGTTTTCAGCGTTCCGAGGACGGAGCTGGAAGGCGTCCCCTGTGTGCCAGCCCCACCGCCTCAAGCAGCATCACCCACGTGTGGGGCAGGGCCGACCCCCAGCGCCCAACAACCCCATACCCCTCCGGAGACCCCGATGACAACCAGGAGGCTCAATGGGGGCTGGGGGGGGGCGTTGTATCACTTTGCATCTTGCCCTCTCCCTCCCGATCCGCAGGCTGTGCTGCTGCCCAGCCGGTGTGGGTGGGGGCACGGGGGCGTGCAGAGCCGGGTTTGTCCCCCTCCCTCCCCCCCCCCAGTTTCCTCGAAGTGCCAGCGTTTCTCATAAAGCAAAAAGCTGCCGCTTCTCCGAAAGGGTCCCCAGAGCCCAGCGCTGCAAGAGGGGAAATGGGCACGGCGACCCCCCCCCTTAAGCATTGCGGGACCCCAATCCCGGCCCACAACCACGGGACCGGGGGGGGGAGGTTTCACTCTTCAAGGGGAGGGGGGGGGGGGGGTTCTCCGGTGCTGGGAGCGATGCACGTCGAGGCTCCGCGCTGCCCCGGCAGGAAGCGCCGTTCGGGCAGAGGAGAGGAGCAATGGAAATAGCGCGCACCGGGCGCTGCTGACTCAAAATTGCCTTTGCGAGAGAGAGAGGAAAAGAAAAAGAAAGCAGCTCGAAGCGCGGGGCCGCACATCAGCTCCCCCAGAGAGAACGGGGGGGAGGCCCCGGGCCGGGCAGCTCCGGTGGGGGGGTGGAAGGAGGTCTGCAGAAGGGGCTGAGCCCCCACCTCATCCCTATGGGGTGGCCCCTCCATCACACACCCCCCCATTGGGGTTTCATTGCGCACACTGAGCGGCGGCCGCCCCGAAGCGATGGGGCTCCCAGCCCCGCTAAAAATCCCGACCGCATCAAAAAGCAGCAAGTGGGGGCTGCGCTGCCCACCACCCCCGACCCCCCATAACCCCCCCATCCATCACACAGCCCCCACACTGGAGAACCCCCCCCCCCCCCTCACCCGACGGCACTGACAGCCCTTGTGTTGCAGCAGCAGCGGCTGTCACACCAAACCCTCCCCCCCCCCCACCCCAAAAGTTGTTGCAAAGAGCGGGGAAGGAAGAGAAGAAAAAGAAGCATTTTTCTGGTTTCTGCGCTGTGTTTTTTCTTTGCTCGCTGGTGGGAGAGGAGCAAAGAGAGATCGAGATTTCAAAACGCTGCCGTGGTGCAAAACCGCAGGGCTTGGTCGGGGCACCAGAGGGCGGCGGCAGGACCCGAAACCACGCACAGCACCGGTTATTTTTGGGGCTCGGAGCTTTGGGGGCTGCAAAACTCGGCTCCCCCCAGCTCTAAAGGCTGCGGTTTGGGAGGTGCCATAGAGGGGCACAGCCTGACGTGCACCCCGAGGCTGCTGGTGGCTGCAGACATGGAGCTGCATAGGGGGGGTCACAGCCCCCAGGTACCCCCTAAGGGTCTCCGTATGAAGCCCTCAACACAAGCAGCCCCACTGGCATTGGGGTTAGGGGTGGTTTTGCACGTCTATGTGATGGGGATAGATGTAAGGAGGATGCATGGATTGCATGGGACGGGGATATATAGGGGGTGATGGGGGGGGCATGAGGTGATTCCAGGTAGAAGGGAAATGCACCTCATGCCCCTTTGTGCCCCCCTCTGCTGAACCCAACGTGTGGGGGCTGCCAGCTTCCTGAGCTGCCCCATTCACAGCCCCACAGCCACCCAATGTGAGCAGCCACAAGAACCACACTGGGGTGGGGGAGCAGCACAGCCCCCATCCCAGCCCCCACAGCCCCCATCCCAGCCCCCACAGCCCCCATCCCAGCCCCCACAGCTCCCATCCCAGCCCCTACAGCCCCCATCCCAGCCCCTACAGCCCCCATCCCAGCCCCTACAGCCCCCATCCCAGCCCCTACAGCCCCCATCCCAGCCCCTACAGCCCCCATCCCAGCCCTTACAGCCCCCATCCCAGCCCCTACAGCTCCCCATCCCAGTCCTTACAGCCCCCATCCCAGCCCCTACAGCCCCCATCCCAGCCCCCAGCATGCATTTGTGCAGTGGCACAGCCAACCCAGCTCATCCTTCAGCCCATCTTCACGGCAGCATCAGCTGGAGCTTGGACAAACCCACCCAGAACCCCTCTAGGAAAGGGGATCCGGCCTTGTGCTCCCCTAAAACCAAAGCACGTCCCACCCCAAAGCAACGCTTTGCCTTCACTGCCATCGTGTTCCCAAGCACAAACAGGTCCTTGCAGTGCACACAGAGCCAACCTCACCCCCTCCAAAAGTGATCTCTGCTGTGAGCTCCCAGCTCAAAGCCGTCCCCATAAAGTTACCATCAACCCTCCTGTCCCCAACCTCTGCGTCCCCCAAAAGGTGCAACCAGCCCCAAAGCAGCCCCAGGAATTCCCCATGCTCTGCGCTCCGGTGGGTGCCTGCGTGGGGATGGTAAGTCCTGGGGGGTTTCCACAGCAATCCTACAGCCATGGAACCCCCCTTACCATGAACCTGAGTGGGCAGGAGGCAGAGCTTCCTTCAGTGGGGAGTTACCTGTACCAACATTGGGACCGTCCTGCTATCACCCTCCATCCCCAGCTCCCATCCATGGGTTGCGCCCAGGGATGGTAGTGAGGAGGTGGGCTCAACTCTTCCTCCCTAAATCCCCTGTTATGAACCACAGCCCCAAGAAGGGAGGACCCCCATTGCACACCTCTACCCACTGTGCCCCCGCTATGGGGTTTTTCCTGTTTGAGCAGCCCTGCAGCCAGGCCTTGCACTGAGATCTCTGCAAAAAGCAGCTCAGGGTCTGGGGAAACGGATGTGTGCTGCTGCCTCTTGGGTTTGACATCTCCCCAGGGCTGGGTTTGCCCCCCCAGCATAGAACACACATCCCCCCCCCCAAGACCCCAGCTCCTCTGCAGGGCAAGCAGAAGGGATGGGGCTGGAATAAAGAGCCCCTACAGCTCCCAGTTCCAGGCTGGGATCTGATGGCAGAGCCAGGACGAGCGCCGGACCCCCCGGCACCAGGTCTGCAGCTGCTCCAACACAGCAGGGATGGGGCTCTGCCTCCTGGGGGGGGGGGGGGGGGCGCAGGGGGAGAACCCTGGGACAAAGCTCAGCAGGTCCCCTGCAGGCCATGGGTGACAGCAGACAAAAAGCAGCCCAAAGGGACCGGCAATGCCCTGCCCAGAGGGGTTGGATGCATCCCCCCCCATCGTCAGCAGTGACAGTCGGCTGCTGAACGGCCCCGAGCCAGTGGGGGGTTGGGGGTTGGGAGGGGGGGAAAAAAGGCCTGGGAACGAGCGTGGTAAACCAAGCGGCCCTAACGCGTTTAGACTTCCAACACATTAAGCAGGTTGGTCTCAGCATCAAAGTGACACCGTCTGTCTCGGCCGAGGGGGGGGGGATGGCAGAAAGGCGCTGCCAGCGGCCCCAGTGCTCACCCAGAAAAAGGGGCTGAGGGCAAAACGAGCCCTTGGGGGCGAGGGGGGGGGCGACAGCAGCTGTGGCTGGCTGGGGGGCAGCGAGCTGAGCTCCCCACTGCAGGGACACACAGGGGACACCAGCTTTGCTTTTGGCCCGACTGAAATGCACCCACACCTCCAGCACGTGGGGGCAGCCAGTTTGTGCCTCCTCTCCAAAGGAGCATTGCCCATGCAGGGGGCTGCCACCCACCCACTGTGCTCATAGGGCAGGTGGGCCATAGGCAGCCCCCAGCCCCACGGGGGTCTCACTCTCACAACTTGTTGCAGCACTGAGCTCCGGATCCGGCCCGTGGCTCCCCCCATTTCTTCTCTCTCTCTCCCCCTTTACACACAGTTGTTTTCACACCCCCCACCCCGGCTTCCTATGGGAGGGGATACCCCACAGCCCCTCACTCACAGCCCACCCCCCCACTCCCGGTACACCCCGACCCCCCCCCTTGTTGTGGAGCTCACCTTCCCTGCTTGGTGATGATCATCTCGGTCTGATGCTTGTGGAATTTGGCCCATAGAGGGAAGTTGTTGAGCATCACCTGCACCTTCCCGGCCCGCTCGGTACCCGGGCAGCGCACACAGCGGCCCGGCACGGGGACACAGAGCCGGGGCTCCTCCTGGACCGTACGTCCCTTCGAACAACTCCGTTCCTCCGTAGCCATCTCCCACCGCAGCCGCCCCATAAGCGCTCCCCGGTCGGAGCGGGCGGCGGGGCCCGGTAAGTCGGGCACGGCCCCAGGAAACGGCCGCCCGTTACCGCCGGAGCTCCGTAAGGCAACGGGGGTGAACCGAGCTCCGGAGCCCCCGCTTCGTTATAATAACCGGGGGGGTCCCGGGGTGGTTCTTTGGCTGCGCCGCTCAACATGGGGGAGGGAGGAGCGGGGGGGTCCGCTGAGGGGCTCCAGCGCGCCCATGGACGGGCGGTGGGCGCCCGGCCCCTCTCAGCCGCTCATAGGGCTCCGGTGCACCGAGACCGAGTCCGGTTCAACGGCGCCCGCCGCGCTCCGAACCCGCCTCCCCCCTCCATGGTCCCGGGGGGCTCCGAGCCCCCTCCGAGAGGAGAGAAAGCAAAAAGAAAACCCCGAACAGCCGGAAAGCCCCCTTAAAAAGTGCCGTCGGAAAAGGGGGGGGGGGGGAAACGAGGAGGGGGGTGTTGGCTGCTCGTGGGGGTGGGTGGGGGGGGGGGGCCGCCCGTCCTGCCCCGTTGCTGCCGGTACCGCCGCCGCACTCAGCGCACCTGCCCCATCCCCGCCGCCCCGCTCCTCTTATCCAACCGAGCGGCTCCGCTCCGGGAGCTCCGCCTGCACCGAGTCCCGCCCCGCCCCGCCCCGCAGCTCCCACCGAGGGGGGGGGGGGCTAAAGAAGGAGGGGGGGTAAAGAAAGGGGGGGGGGGGGACACGCGGGGCGGGGCTGTTGCGGGACCGGGACACGCGAGGCCGTGGGAGGGGATGGGGATGGGGATGGGGATGGGGATGGGGATGCTGAGCTGGAGCAACCGCGCCTTCATCCTTCCCTTCCTCCACCCTTAATTAAAGCTTAATTAGCCAGGCTTGCCCCGACCGTCACCGCGGACACGGCCTGGGGGGGGCTCAGGAACAGCCTGAGGGTGGGGACGCCCCACATGCAGCACTTCTGAGCCACGCAGGGGGGGAAGAGTGACCCCAACATTGGCCTGGCTGTCTCCAGTTTAGGGTCTGGGGTCCCCATTCTGGTGGGGGGGGGGGGGCTCACCTGCCTCTAAAACCTCCAAACCAGCTCCAAACAGCCCAAGGATTGGGATGGGATGGGATGGAATGGGATGGGATGGGATGGGATGCGGGATGGGGATGGGATGGGATGGGGTCCGGGATGGCTTCTGATACCCCATGAAAGGCCTCAGCTATAGGCAGGAGGAAATGGAGACATAAGGATGTGTGGGGTGGGGGGGGGCATGGCTGGAGGGGACCCCCTGTCCCAGCACTGCCACTTCTGGGGGGGGGGTCTCACTGGGGGCTGTGTATTGCCCATCAGGCAGCTTAGCAGCCATTGGGGATGGCTTTCAGTGCCCAGTGGGCTCCCCAAGCTCACATCTCTATGCTACCCCCCCCCTCCCCCTTACTCTTCCCTCCCCCCTCCCCACACCTTTCTGGCTCCTAACCCATAGAGGGGAGCAGGATGGGGTAGGGGGCCATGCAGCAGCTGAAGGGGGGGGGGGCACTGCTTTGTGTGCATGCAGGGCAGAGCACAGCAGCAGCCCCCCAAACACCCCCCCCACATATACACATACACACCCCGCCATGAGCACACCCCAGCTGTGGGGTCACAGCTGCCCCCACCCGGAGCTATGGGTTCCCCATTGAGAACAAGAAGGGAACATTCCAGAAAGCATTTATAAGAGAGGAAAGAAAAATAAAGGCCGAGGGGAATGGATGGAGTGTGTGGGGTTGGGGGGGGGGTTTATTAACGAGGAAGGGGGGGGCAGAAAGTGCTGCAGCACATGTGTCCCCTGACGTCACCATGTGCTAATTCATTCCCATTGCACTATGGCCGGCGAGGATAAATCCTCAGCACCCCCCTGCTGTGGGATCAGCCCCCATGGAGCGGCCGTGTCACCGCTATGGGGTCACAGCGGGGTGAAGGAGCACGGCCTTGGGGACATGGGCTCTGTCCTTCAGTCCCCCCCCTGATGGTAAAGTGACACCGGGTGGGAGCTGCCCTCCTTGGGACACACAGCGGGGTGACGGTGCCAGCGGTGTCCCTGCAAAGGGAGGGGGACACATATGGGGTCAGGAAGGAGAGCAGAGCTGGGAGCCATCCTGGCTGTCACCTGTGATGGTTGGGGACAGGGGACGTTCAAGGTGTCCTCAGCCCGAGGTCCTTCACTGTGTGTGGGGTGGGAGGATTTGGGTCCCAACCTCCCCATGAGTGGAGGGCAGAAGACCTGGGACCCCCCTTACCACCATTGTGCCTCAGTTTCCCCTGCAGGAAGCAGAGACTGGAAGGGCACTTGTCCCTATATCTCACTGTCCCCATACCACGCTGTCCCCATGTCCCACTGTCCCCATACTACACCGTCCCCATGTCCTATTATCCCCATGCCATGCTGTCCTCATGTCCCACTGTCCCCATGTCCTGCTGTCCTCATGCCATGCCATCCCCATGTCCCACTGCCCTATACCCAACAGCCCCCATGTCCCAATACCCCCACACCCCAGCATCCCCATGTCCCAATATCCCCCATGTCCTGCTGTCCCTCATGCCTACACTGTCCCCACACCCAACTCCCTCCACGTCCCAGTATCAAGCCATACTACCTCCATGTCCCCACATCCCACTGTCCCACCCCCCCATAGACCAGACCCCAGCTCACTCTGCTGCTGGGTCTTTGCAGAGCAGGTTTGTTTATCCACCAGGAATTTGCTCGCAGGGGGGACCAGAGGGGGAAACGTGGGGGGGTTCTTTTTCAGTCCATCTCATTGTTCCTCTTTTCATTATTAAAATGAAAGCCAACGTAACCCGGGTGCCCTTTTACGGGGGGGGGCTAAATTTGGTCAGAGGGAAAAACACAAATAGTCCCCCCCCCCCCCCCTTCCACCCCCAAAACCCCGGAGGGATTTGCATCTTGCTGCTGCTCGGAGGCAGAGCGGTGCTCAGGGCTCCATGCAAAGTGCAGCGAGGTGAGGCTGGGATGGTCAATAGGATCTCAATAGCAGGACCCGGGGGGCAGAGCAGAGTTACTGGACCCCCACCCCAACCCAATCACCCCCCCAGTGCTGGTTCACCCCATAACCATCCCATAAGGGATGAACCATGCCCATAAGGCATGGCTGAGGGGGTGTCGTCCCCCCCCCTATGGGGATGATATATGGCTGGGGGCTGGTTGGGGTCTCAGCTCCACTATGGCACATCCTGGTCATGGCTGCGTGCTCCCTCTGTTAGCCCTGAAGTCTGGGGTGGGGGGGGGTATGGGGGATATGGGGACAACACGGTGCTGTGGGGCTTCTCCGGAGGGGTTTCATTCTGGTGGGGACGGATCCTGGCTGGGAGGGGGGGATGCTCAGCACCCATGGGTGCTGTGTGAGCAGTCAGCAGCCGCTCTGGGGGTGGGGTGGGGGGGCTGGGAGGGACACGAGCAGACGGCTCCTTAATCTCAGGGAAGGAAGCGGGCTCTGGTTACCGAGCTGCCCTCGGTGTAAAAGGAGAGGAACAGGAAGAAAAGTCATTAACATAGCTTGGTGCCATCCTAAACCCTCCTGCTGCTCACCCTCTCCTTTAACCCCTGCACAGTCCCAGCCTGTGGGGGCTCACAGTGCACCCACAGCAATGCCTGCTGTCCCCCTGGGAGCCCAACCCTGGGTCAGATCTGCTTCCTCCTCCTCCTCCTCCTCCTCCTCCTCCTCTTCCTCCTCTCTGCCCCATGCAGGGGGAGCAAAGGGCTGGGGTGTGTGCAAGGTGACGGCGTGCATGAGTGTGCAAGCAGCAGTTGTGTGCATGGGCGTGCAGAGGGCTGTATGTGTGCAAAGGGCCAGGGTGTTGGCTGGGTGTGCAAGAGGCCGCCGTGGTGCACGGGCGTGCAAGAGGTCAGCGTGTGCACAGGCGTGCAAAAAGGGAGGCGGGTGGTGCAAAGAGCAAAGGGCAACGAGTGTGCATGGCGAAGAGGCCGATGCGTGCCTGGGTGTGCAAGAGGTTTGCATGTGCAAAGAGCTGCACGGGTGTGCAAAGGGCTGTGTGTGCACACGGGCACTCAGGTGCTGCTGTGTGTGTGTGTGTGTGTGTGTGTCCCCATAGCAATGCCAGCCCCCCCGCTGGGCCGGGGGAGTCCGTTTCACCCCCCCCTCCTCCCCCTGACCCCTCTCCTTATTCCTGTAGGACCCGATTTGCTTCACAGGACTCAGATCAACCCTGAAAAGCTTCGGTTCCCCTCCGGAGCGCTCGGGGGCCGCATCCCTTGTCCGTCCGGCTTAACGTGACGGTGATGTGGGGGTCTCGGGGCGCAGCCCCCGGCCCTTCGTCTTCGTCGGGGCGTGATGAGCGCTGACCGCACTGGGAGGGGGGGGAACCCAGCGTGCGGCTCCTGACAGCGAAGGGATGTGGGGGCAGCCTGGGGATGCGGCGGAGAGCGGAGCCGAACGCGTTCGCTTCCACGGCGAGGAGGGACCGGGCAGAGCGCGGTCATGGAGCCGGAGGAGGAGCTGTTGGCTGCGGGGTCCTGCGGGATTGGTGGCGCGGGTGAGACGGGGACACGGAGGTTTGGACCCCTCCTGAAAGGGGCTGTGGTTGCCGGAGACCTGGAGAAGGGATGTTAATGGTGAACCCCAAAGGGCCAGCGCTGCTCCTTCATGTGCCATCCCGCCGGGGTTCTGTTCTGCCCTACCGGGTCCCACCGGGTCCCGTTCCATCCCATCCCACCTCGTTCCATCCCAACCTATGAGCTCCCATCCTGCCCTGTTGGCTCTCATCCCATCCCATCCCATTAGATCCCACCCTTTCCTTTTGGGTCCCACCCCATCTTATGGGGTCCCATTGGCTCCCATGCTATCCCATGATGTCCCCCTCCACACCATCCCATCCTATCCATCTTATCCCATCCCACCCCACGGTTCCCATTTTATCCTATTGGTTACCATCCCATCCTACCCCTCTGTGTCCCATCCTTTCCTGCTGGGCCCCCATCCATCCATCCCATGCCACCCAAACCATCCCATTCCATTCCATGCCATCCCATCCCATCCCATCCATCTCAGCCCCAACTCAATGCCACCCAAACCATCCCATTCCATGCCATCCCATCCCATCCCATGCCACCCAAACCATTCCATTCCATTCCATTCCATTCCATCCCATCCCATGCCATGCCATGCCATCCCATCCATCTCAACCCCAACTCAAGCTCTTCCACCCCAATGAGGGTCCCACCCTCCCACCCCCCCCATCTCCCTTCCCACCCAGCTGATGCAGAAGGGGATTTGGGGGGGGGGGAGGTAAGGGGGGGGCTGTCCGCGTTTCCTAACGTTGAAGCCGGGCGTTAAAAAATACCCATCAGGGCCACGAGGGGCGGAAGTGGAGGAGTCAACGCCGGCAGCTCGGGGATGGGGACCGCGCTCGGGTATCCCGGCCCCCGCGGGGACCCTCCCTCGCAGCACCTGGAGCACAGGAAAGGGCCGGGATGGCGGCACCGACAGCTGAGCGTTACGAACGGCCCGGTACGGCCCGGCTCTGCACGGCCCGGCTCTGCAGCCGCTTGTTTGAGCCTTTGGGAAATGGAAAGTGACAAATGAAGGCCGCTCGGCTGCATTGATGTGACGCGGGGCTGACACCGCGGCCTCACCGGGGGGGTGTGTGTGTGTGTGTAGGTGGGGGGGGGGGGTAGAAAAACCAGCTTTGGAAGAGAATCCAATCAAATGTTCAAAATAGGTCAGGGGGAAGGAGAGCAGCCGGCTTCATTTCAGCTGCCGGTGAACAGCATCTGCCCGCAGCCTGTGTGCTGCAATGGGATGAAGGGGAAAGGGGGGGGGGACACCCCAAATCCAGCCCTTCCCCCCCCCAGCCCCGATCTTGGATGTGAGTAGATGTTTCTGCTGTGGGTTCGCCCCACAACGGCACTTTTCTCGGCCCCTTTGGGATGCTGAGCAGCTCTGAGCCCTCCTGCAGTGCTGGGCTGAGTTGTGCCCGGGGTGGCTGCGTGGTGGTGGTGTCAGTGGTGGTGGTGGTGCTGTCCCCACGGTGATGGCTTTGGGGCTGGAGGCCAACACAGTGGCTGCCACCACGTCCTCTGTGTCCCCTTAGGGGGAAGAAGGGACCCAATGGGGGCCATCCCTGCTCTGTCCCCACGTAAGGATGCCCTTCCCCCTCCATCACCCCCACCTCCCACA